>NC_134706.1:65852584-66085084 GCF_043290135.1 Rhipicephalus microplus | reverse complement strand
AAGAACATCGATTGAGCAATGAAGTGGAGGTCAATAGCGCCAAATATTTACGCAATAAGAACTATGCAGTTCATTATTTATAAAATGTAATAATTTTGTAGTCAAACCAACAAAATAATGGCCACCTAGCGGGTAATATTAGCATATGAAGTGGATAATCTCAATTTGGGGTGACGAGCTAGGCATCAGCATAAGCAGTCCTGCACAAATATGATGTGCCCTCGTAATCAGACAGATATAGCAGATAGAAATTGCGTCTAGAGTTGACCGCGCACTGGTATAAATCAATACTGAGGAAGAGTATTTTGTGTGTTTTTCCTTGATACTCAATGATGATTTCAGGCAGCACAGCCAAGAACTGATGCTTGCCCTACATGAGTCTGGCCTGAGGCTGCATTACATCAGAAGACGTTTCAGACCATGTAGCAACGGCACTGCTTCGACTGTGTTTAACATCCCTACCAGCGACTACGCCACCGTCTATCTCATCGGATGCTTTCTGTCTCTGCTGGCGTTCGCTGCCGAAGCGGCTTATCGACGCTGCTATCCCCCAAGACACCTGCCGTCGTCTCCACCGGCTGTGGTGATTCGAATTCGCAAAAGAATTCGACACTAGCTGCTTACATAGCGTTCGTTGAATCTTCATGTATCGAAATCGTGTGAAAATAAACGTTTCTCTCATCCAACACACGGTAGCGAGTCTGTGAATGGATACTTTGCTCGGATTTCACTCGGGTATGCTTGCGTTTGCCTTAGTTGTATTGGAGAAGTGACATGTTGTGTTAGTTGTCGTGCGCCCGTATCTAGACGCACTAAATTTCGTCGCACAAAGCAGTTTCTCGGTAACTGCATGTAGTTGGGTTCAATAAAATGTGCTGCTGCTAAAAACGGTCTCTTATGACAGTGGCATGCAGCGTGGAGCCTTCGCTGTGATTACTTATACGCGATAAAACGTCAACAGGTGTCATATCTTGGCTTTAAAAGCCGTTTTCAACCTTTTTTATCTCTTATAAGGACAACAAGAAAGCTGTACATTAGCTCACTTGTGTCAGTATTGTTGAAACGACACGCTCTAATTTTCATGGTGACCTAAATTCGGCGTTCACTTCGAGCGCGCGAACCTTCAACGCTAACTATGCTTTCCACACACCATAAAGTAATGCTTCGTTTTCGTCCTCTCAGTGAAACACCACGCTTAAGCGATCGTCATGAAGACACATTATTTCTTGTTTTATACCCGTGGCATTTCTGTGCTATAGGTGTCCCCCTGTTAGTGCATATGCAAACCCCGAACTTCCGTATTAGACTGCAATCAAGCACTGGAGAATGAACATGATATATCATTTCAGTGGTGGCCGAGTCATTGCGAAATCACCGGCAATGACCACGCGTATGTAGCTGCACAATCGGCTCATGAAAAAATTGGCCCCGTATCTGCATGTTACACTGCGAATGTCGTCGAAAAACAATAGCCTTGCTTCTGGAGAGAGTGAAAAACGTTTATATGATGTTATGCGCAAAAAAATCGGTTAATGGCATTCTGGAGGCGCTGCGTTAGAGCGCTTCGAGCGTGCAGCGGAGGCGAACGAGCACATCAAGTCGCGTCACATGTGTGACATGAGCGCCATCAAGCAGTTATCCTAGAAAACGAAGTGCGCTGCGTGCGCGCCCATCTCTGAGGTATTAAGGTGTAGAACGCAAGACGACGGGTGGGTGGCACCACCGTGTCTTCTTAGCAAAGCTTTGAAAACGCTTGCCTTTTTGGGCAAGCGTTGCTTGGTCAGCGCAGCGTGATAAACGCTATGGTGCTTAGAAATAATGTATGCCTTTTATAATAAAAACATAGACGTACCTAATGTTGACGTGTTGTAATGGCGCCGTTGTAAGGGTACCGTTAATGGCAGGCAAACATACAAATGTACAGACAGACAGACAAACAGACAGACAGACAGACAGACAGACAGACAGATAGACAGACAGACAGACAGACAGACAGACCAAAATTTTGGCTTCGAAGGTCCCCGAGAAAGACGGTCGTAGTTAAAAGATCAGCGGATGCCCGTGTCGCTCTCTAGAACGGAAGCCATGCGACAACTGCAAACTGTTGCTCGTGGTGTCAAACTTGTACAACGGAATTCGCAGGGTTCCTCCAACTGACGCGTATGCTCCATAGACCCTCCTGAATGACTTCGCTTGCCTTTCAGACTCTCTCATCCAGATGAAGGTATGCTGTGTCGCATGTGGTCGGGAGTGGCATTTACGAATGGATACTCTCACGTCATAAGAATGGCCAGCAGTGCGGCACGCAACTCATGCAGATGAAAGGAGACCACTGAACAAATTTCACGCCACTGCCCATCTTATCAGACTCAGCGACGTGTTCTTGGAGTCAAACTCGATCGTCTGGATGCAAGACCACTGTCCCAAGAAAAGATCCTGAGACCTTGGTCCCCATTTTCGGACATGCACCAGGCCACGAAAGCTTTATTAGGTACCCAAAGGCGACCGGACTTGACGAGCGTCTATGCAGTGTCAGCGCGAGTTTGTGTTGTGTGTGTTTTCACTAATTGTTTGTTTCGTTTACTTTCTTTCTCTAGCCCTTTCTTCTGTTATTCCCACTTTTCTTACACCTCGCATGTAGGGTAGCTAACCAAGTCTAGCTTGGTTAAGCTCCCCACCTTTTTCCTTCGTTTTCCCCCTTCTCTTGTACTGTTCTGTTCTGTTTTGTTCTAACTGTTTTTCTGTTGAGAGGTTAAGGTCTATATCGCCTCGGCTACTCCATATCACGAAGTTCTGCAGCAAAAAAAAAAAAGAATAATACTGAAGGGTACCCTAAAATGAACAATCCGAAAAAAACATTATAGCACACTGAAACCAGTTCAAATATCATGCCAATACACAGTTTTCTTACCGCAGTTCACACAGTCATAAACTGTTAACACACACACCTTTTCTACTGTCAGTATATGCACAAACACATTTCATATATATTCATCCCTGGCTTTCTTTCAAAGGCGCTTGTCCAGTCTGGTTTGTATTAAAAAGTCTGTCAAAAAGATGTTAGCCTTTTTCTGGAGATGCATCTTAGGCCATGGTCCAAGTAGTTTTTTTAATGTGAGGGGCCGTCTGTCAAAGCTTGTTAATTTGTTCTTTAATTTTTCTCTTTCATTCGCGTATGTAAAGCACTTCAAAACAATATGGTGAACATTTTCTTCTGCGTAACCACAATGGCATTCCGGTGAGTTGGATCGATGTATCTTGCGCAGAAAGCTGTTTGTGTATACTATTTCCAATCGAAGTCTGTGGATTAATGTCTATAAGTCTCGTGAGAGATCTGCCGTTATGAAAATTTTCTGTGTGGATCCACATCATACAGCACTGTTTTCTTTGATTTAGGGCTATCAAACCACTTCTCCATCGAACAATGGTTAGCTTCTTGCGTTATAAAAATGTCGAATGTCGCCCCAGACATTGGGATTGCGCAATCCCGTACTTCGTTCAATGCCTTCTTGGCGAGGCTGTCTGCCTCATTTACTTTATTACAATGTGACTGGGTATCCATTGGAATACGATGTTGTGACCCTGCGCTGAGGTATATTCTACAGTTTCTGCAATACATTGTGCTGTTTCACCATTTTTGTAAAGTGATCTCGCATTTCTGATTAGCTGAAGGGCAGGTTTGCCATCCGTGCGTGTCACCCACTTTCTTGGCTCTGGATTCTTGCAGATAAGCTAAACTGCTTCAAAGATAGCCTCCGATTCTGCTGTCGTCAATGAAGATTTATGCGATAATTTGCACATTCTCTTTTTCTGAATTTCGGGTATAAATACCGCACAGGCTGACGCTTCTTCAGTGCATGATTCATCTGTATATATCTTCGTTTTTTCATTATGCATTATATGAAGATGTTGAAGTACCATCTGTGCCGCTACTAGAGGTGCCGTGTCTGCTTTTATCTGAATGCCATCTATTTCAAGGATTACGATGAGAAGCGGCAGCGTCCAAGGTGGTTCTGAAGGTTTCCATCGTTTAAATTCTGTTACTAGTGCTTGAAACGATGATACACTATCCTGTAGTCTAGTTGTCGTCCTTTGTGTTAGTGCACCAGATAAAGGAATACTTTCACGTTGCGTCAAAATTCTATGTAAATTTAGAGATGTTTCTTCAGCTCGGAGTACTGCCAAAGATGGTTGTCGAGCCACTGCATACACCAAAACACTGGAAGTCGACAGTGGCAACCACAGACATACCCTCAAGCTCCTTGCCAATAACAAGTGAAGTCTCCTTTCAATGGAGGCTGGAAGTCCGTACAGCGGAGGCAGTAAGTAACTTATGATGACGCGTATCCACGCAACATGTAGGGCTATTGGCGACTCTGTAGTACCACCCCATTTAGCCCCGCAGAGATGCCGGAGGATTCGAATGGCCTGGTTCACATTTTGTTCAAGGGACTGGACTTCAGGCGACCATGTTAGTCTCCTGTCTAAAATTACTCGCAAGAATCTATGAGTTTTTACCATTTGAATAGGCTGGTTTTGCAGAATAATGTGGAAATCTCCAGGTCTTTTTAATGTAAACGGTAGTATGGCTGTTTTAGGCAGGCTCAGTGCCATACATCCTTTTCTAAGAAAACGGTCTACATAATTCAACCCGTCTTGTAAAGTTTGTTGTAGATCCAAAAACGATAAAACAGACGTCCATATACTTATATCACCAGCATATACTGAACATCTGATGTTAGGTGGCGGATTATACGGTAGCTGCGTCATGACTGCATTAAAGACAGTAGGGCTTAGCACGCTGCCCTGTGGCACTCCTTGGTTGACGACTACAAAAATTTTCCGGTGTTTCAGAATGTCAGCGATCTAACACAATATCTTGCCTTTGAATCCCTGTAACGCCAGGCCTTCCAGAACATGTACGTGACTCACTTTGTCGTATGCTCGTTGGACATCAAGGAATACAGCGACAGTGGTGTTTTCTTGCGTACATCGGTTTTCCGCATTTGTGACCAAATCCAGAATGCAGTCCATTGTGCATCTACCTCTTCTGAAGCCAGCTATGTTTTCCGGTAGTAGTTTTTTCATGTCTTGCCACCGTAAAATTCGTTCATTGATAATTTTTTCCATCACTTCTGAAAAAACAACTTGTCAAACTAACCGGTGTTGGGTCGAAGGAAGTTCACTGATGATGGCATTATTTACACGTATTTACAGCAAAGAAGGGTTAGTGGTTTCACAAATCACGACCGTGGTGGTTGAACTGTTACATGGTTCAGAGCGACGTCCAGCACTCGGCGTCGTCGTTTTAAGCCCTGTCGGGCTCCTCCTGTCCTAGTGGAACACCAATCACACTCACACACAACAGGTGAGGGGGACGAGCATGCTTGGCCCACGTGCACGTACAATATTGAGTCGTGATCACTGCACGGCGAGGTGGCGCCAGCGGGGCTCTTTCTCGTCATGTGTGTGCCGCTTGTCGAGAGGTACCAAGCTCCTGACAGCATACATCAAAGGGTCCGCCGGATTTGTTCGCTTAATTAGCGGGGCGATTTGCGGCAGCCGCCACGGTCTATTCCAAAGAAGATGCTGTGTATGTTGTCCTCACTCGAACGGTTTATGGTGTCGTGGCGACATGACGTCTCATCCTCCGGCTAGCAGGGACAATGCCTGACGAGCATAGGCAGCCGGCCGGTCGGCTACTTGATCGAGGATTAAAAGAGCGCCGCTCCCCCGTCAGCTCTGGTGCCGGTCAAAACAGCTTCCCCGTCGCCAGATGAGTCGCCGAGGTCATCAGGCACCGCTGCCACTGGAAGGGACGACGAAAGCGTCCGCATTTGAAAGTCAGGAACTCGTCTTTGCTTGCCACATGGTCTGGGTAATTGCCGAAATCTTCGACAGCGTCTGGCAGTCTAGGCGCCGATGGAGTTGAGAGCCTCCCCAGTAGACCGGCTTACACACAATGGCGTCTGCCCAGACGAATCGCCTGGCCAAACGTAACAGCTCCTCCGCTGCCCGGAAAATCTCGGCTGGCCAGCGCTCCCAACCACTGGTCACGAAGAGAATGGCTGGTGACGAGGACGATGGCCTGGCTTTGACCCTCTAGCTGTGAACTCGTAACCAACTCCCATACCAGCTCACAATGATCGACAACAGCAAGGCTAACCACACAACACAATACTATGCTTCATTCAAGCTCATTGGACCCCCTTAAAACCCTTCAGGCTTCTCAACACAAAAAACGAAAACCCGTACGCTAAACTTTTGAGACAATTTGGTGCCGCCAAAGTTACAACAATCATGGACGTGGAGATACTTACCAAAGATGGAACAAATTGCCGTGTGAGAAAAGCACACAAAGGCAAATACAATTTGGCCCCAAATAACCATAATTACACTCTTTCAAAACTCACTTTTTCCTTCCATCCGCCCTACTATGTTGTAACTAATCTGATAACTCAACACTAACTTAATAAAACGCAACTACATGGTTTTCATACAAATGCTGCCAGACCCTATACACAAGGTACTTGTGCACATTCTTTATTCTCTCAATACATACTTTTAAGGCATAGTCGTGAGTACCTACTTGTAGGACACCCTGACACCAATAAAAACTCACTGACAACAGATCAAACTGCGTCCTATAATTCTTAAAAATGAATGTCTAGCCTCAAAGTTCGGTGAATGCAATGCTCTCACCTCAAGTGATCAAATGAGCCCTATAGGCAATCACTAAAACAACAAAATGAAATTACCCTCACATACTAGCACGCTCGTTAACTGAATGTAGCCTCATGTCAGCCCCTGTCTTTAAAGAACGCACAGGACTTTGCTGTGCGCCCTAGCACGACATCGTTCTCTCATTCGAAGAACGCTAGCATACTAACACACACCTAATCATAGGTCATATCGCGATAACCTATAGCCACCCCTCATTCAAATTTAGCGGGCGTACGAAATCTTCATCTCTGACCTATATGCTTTTACCTCAAAGAGAACTAATTTCACGCAGTCAGCAGACTGATGCGGGCCACTGCTTCCGCATAACAGCTAAACGAAAAACACTCACAATACTTTAAAAAAATCTATAAGGGGAAAAACTATATCTAAACAAACTAGCCATGAAGATGACAAAAGAATATTACTTCAATACCAAAAAATAAGCAAACAAACATGCTTCCCCGAAAATTCCTGTGTCACCTGCTCAAGCTTACAGCTGTCCCTCACTTCAATTGCACCCGCGGCGGTCGCGGTCTTGCCGGATTTCGAGGATGGCCGAAGCAATGTCGCGTAAGTGCTACAAGCTGAACAGCACAGTAACGCATCATTCGCGATTTCAGCCTGCCCTTGTCAGGTTCGCGGAGGGGACACCAGCGATCCGCAGAAAAGACTGGCGATGCCCTCTTTGGGCTTGCACCAGCGCGGTGCTTCGTTATTGTTGCCTTTTTCCTAGGACCCCTTCGACACTCTTGTCTGCGGAAAGCTTTAAACCTCTGCCGCGAATTCCATCGCGAGGACCTTCGCTGTGGCATACCGCTTCGCCACTGGCGTTTTACTGTACGCCCCAAGGTACTTTTGGTTGAACGGGCCGCTGATCTACCTTTCTTTCTTTCGCCCGGCTGATTGCTACGTCTGTCATCCCTTTGCTTTCTCGCGCGCGCACGCTTCACTCTTTTACGACGACGTTTGCGACCTACCTTTTCCCCACTACTAGGAAGTTCGCTTTGGGGGGCGTCTTTAGAGTTCAAGGGTGCTTCTACACAGCCTTGAGTACCACTTCGGCGCTTCGATTTTCTAGCACTGTTGTCATGTCGGGCCGACTCACATGTGTTAACCATGTACTCACGCGCGCCCTGCCACGTTCCTTGGATAGAGCAATGGGAAGACTGGCGCTCTCCACGCGATTCTATTCGCGAAGAACCTGCTGTTCTTTTTCTTTTCGTCCGGCGGCCCGGACGCATGCAAAGTGGCTTTAACGCCGATTTGGAGCTCCTAGTCCTATTTGTTACGCTAAAAGGTTTTGCGTCTTCTTTTACCCGCGTAGTACCTTTTTTTTCTCACGCGGCTTTCCGACGTCTCTTGTGTCTGCGCCGCTTCTTGCGACTCGATCCCGAGCTTCCTGATCGCAACTCCAGCTGGTCAACTCTCTCGGATCTTTCGTCAGCTGTCGAATCCACGCAGTCTAAGTGATTTTCTAAAAAATCATCTCTTTCGCACTCTAGACTGGCGGAAAGCTCAACACACTTACGAACAGTGCGGCTGTTTTCCTTCAAACAATCTTGCTCGCCTGGCTGTGAGCAGTCCACAACCGTACTGTTTTCCTAACTCTCTGCATTCGCTGCTTCTGAGCTTTCTCCGGTGTTCTTCATCACTTCCACATTGTTTACAAGATCCACCGTCGCGACAAACACAGTCGAGGTCTGTACCAGCTTTTCTACAGCTATCCTAGCTGTTTTGCTATCATATAACTGGCACAGCACCTCGTCGCACTCGCTCTGGCCTTTCTCGGCCTCTCTACTCAGCGCAGCATCATTCGCAGCGCTCAAACTTGGTTCTTCATCGAACCTGCTGCTGGCCTTAAACGTGATAGCTTTATCTACGGCTATCAACTGCACCTCACTTAAGTTTTCTTCGCACTTTTCGTGTGCTACACTTACGCATCGCTGAAACTTCCGCCGCATTGCTTCAATTTTACATTCCAGAAGCTTAATCTCCAAGTTGCGTGCTGTATCACGCTCTTTTCTATCCCTTCTTTCCTTTTCTTCTCTATCTCGTTTCTGATTTCGTTCCTCTAACCTTTTCAAAGCTTTTAACGCGTATCCAATATCCTCCGCACTGGCGCTTTCCGAAATTAGCTCTAAAATTTCTGACCTGCCCGTTACTCCCTTCACCTTAATACCCAGGTCTTCGCAAATATACAAAAGACCATCATTTAGCAGTGTCTTCACCTCCATGATTGCCGTTGTACTTTGGTCCTACATAACGCACAAATGTAGGGGTTCCTTCTGATTCACTCACTACTCAAAATTAGGTGATCTCCTTATCTCACACACAATGCAGCTTCTATCAACTAGCAATCATAAAATGAAGCCTGGAAAGTCAAAGCAAAGACCAAGCACTTATCACAGCACAGCACGATGTCGTGAAGTCCATCCCACCGCTGCCAATCAGTTGTTGGGTCGAAGGAAGTTCACTGATGATGACATTATTTACACGTATTTACAGCAAAGAAGAGTTAGTGGTTTCACAAACCACGAGCGTGGTGGTTGAACCGCTATATGGTTCAGAGTGACGTCCAGCACTCGGCGGCATCGTTTTAAGCGCTGTCGGGCTCCTCCTCTCCGAGTGGAACACCAATCACACACACACAACAGGTGAGGGCGACGAGCATGCACAGCCCACGTGCACGTCCAATATTGAGTCGTGATCACTTCACTGCAAGGTAGCGCCAGCGGGGCTCTTCTTTGTCGTGTGTGTGCTGCTAGTCGAGAGGTACCAAGCTCCTGACAGCATACATCAAAGGGTCCGCCGATTTGTTCGCTTAATTAGCGGGGCGATTTGCGGCGGCCACCACGGTCTATTCCAAAGAAGATGCTGTGTTTGTTGTCCTCACTCGAACGATTTACGGCGTCGTGGCGACACGACGTCTCATCCTCCGGCTAGCAGGGACAATGCCTGACGAGCATAGGCAGCCGGCCGGTCGGCTACTTGATTGAGGATTAAAAGAGCGCCGCTCCCCCGTCAGCTCTGGCGCCGGTCAAAACAACTTCCCCGTCGCCAGATGAGTCGCCGAGATCATCAGGCACCGCTGCCGCTGGAAGGGACGACGAAAGGGTCCACATTTGAAAGTCAGAAACTCGCCTTTGCTTGCCACGTGGCCTGGGTAATTGCCGAAATCTTCGACAGCATCTGGCAGACTAGGCGCCGATGGAGTTGAGAGCCTCCCCGGTAGATCGGGTTACGCACACTGGCGTCTGCCCAGACGAATCGCCGGGCCAAACGTAACACCGGCCTAAACGAGTCTGACTGCATAGGGCTCTTCCCTGGCTTTAGCAACGGTACTACTTTTGATATCTTCCAACTTTCCGGAACTTTTCTTCTTGCCAACTTTTATTGTATATGTCCAAAAGGTGTAATTATTCTTTCTCGCACAAATTACCAAGTGCAGCGTATGTAACTCCATCTGTTCCTGGTGAACTTGTTCGTTTTACTGAAGACAGCATATATTGGAGCTTGTCTGGTGTGAAGCTGTCATCCAGATCTGATGAACTGACCGCAGAGAACTTCGTTACAACCGCCGAAGCTGATTCGGTTAAGGATTTATATTCGCTAGTTTGGACGGCCTCTCAATTTCTCAATATAATTTAACAAAATTCTTCGGCAATCGCACGTTAGCTAACTCCTCGAGACAGCACTAGAGCCTGTCGTGGTCTCGAGTGGACTACTGGCTTTCAGAGGGCACGTACCACGTTCCACAGTTGAGGCGCCGAGGTAAATGTAGAAAGGGAGGCACATAAATCTTGCCACCTTTTGGTTGAAAGCTTGGCAGTTGGTTCTGCATTGCAGAATGTACTTTCTGTGCAACCTTGAAATCTTCTAAGTTTCCCAACCTGTGATATCTTCTTTCACATAGGCGTCGTATTGCCCGAAGCCGCTAATACGCAGCGTTAACACCCGTAACCCATGTGGAATAGGTACTGCACGAGTAGCTTTTGTTAGAAAATGTTTTATCTTCGATGCATACGTTTCTGCGTCATAACTAGGCTCAAGATTTTGTCTCTGTAGTTCTCAAAAGACCACCCAATTTGTAATTCTTGTGTGGTTATCTCTCGTTTTCTTCAACTTTGGATGATATATGAGTACTGGCAAGTGCTCACTTCCTCTTGTATCAGCGTCTGTAGTCCAGTCCACTCCAGCCGCTGATTCAGAGCAGCACACAGTGATTTATAGTACGCTGCAGCAGTTATGCCCCGCAGGAACGTCGGAAAACCATAATTTAGTATAGCGTAACCATGGTCTTCGAATATCTTTACTATAGCAGATCCCCTTATATCACAATGCTCACCACCCCACAATTCATGGTGTGCGTTAAAATCACCACGTATAATAATGGGATCATAATCAGATCTACACACTGCAGCCAACACAGCGTATGAAACTTTTACTTGAGGGTGCACGTATACACTAACTACAGTTACAGTAATGTTACCAAGCTTCACCTTGCATCTAACTAATTCTGGCACATCTGGTTTTGAAGTAGCCACCAATGTCCATAGAATATCACGTCTCACACACAACATCACTCTGCTTTTTGCAGTAGGACGTTCTGCTTGGTACACCACATAATTGGACAAGCGAAAGTTAGTGGATACTCTTGTTTCAAAAATACACAAAATCGGAAAACCGCGCTTAACAACGAATTTCCGGAAATCTCCACTCTTATTCTGCAAGCCGTTGCAGTTCCACTGGAATATTGCACTTCTTTTGTACCTGTTAGATAGTCCGGTAGCCATGATTACTACAAAATAAGATGCTCGAGATCTAGCAGCAATTTCACTTCTGGTAAAGAGCCTGCTTGTGGCAGGGGTCGTAGAATTGCTTTAAGAGCCGCAAAGATTATTGGCAAAATGACTTGCTCGTTTCGGGCTGTCTCCGCCAAGATCGCATTTTTTGAAAGATTTTTCCTCAGCAGGTTGCTGTGACCCTTCCCTTTGGTAGTCAGTAGCACCTTGGCTGTGTCTAGCCTGGCAGAAAGTGAAACTTCAGCATGTTCTTGGGCCCGGACCTCTTTTCCAACGCGATGTCTTGGTGATGAGTGCTTCAACACTTGAGAGTAAGAGTCGTGGTGCCACTGTTATGCATTTCTTTGTCCCGCAGGAACATGTTCGACTATATCCGCATAGGGCGCCCGACCTCTTTGTATCTTATGGTACTCTTTTACAATTCTCTCTCTTTGTGCAGCCTATGCCAAACGGTTTCAAGAGCACCTTTCAAATGACGCCGGATGTGGTCCAGCACAGTTGGTACACTTAGAATAACGGTTGGAGGTGCATTTTTTGTAATCACGTGCGAGCACACATACCTTGCATCTCTTAGTTCCCCTGCAAATCTTAGCCATATGCCCATATCTCTGGCAGTTGTAGCACCTTACAGCCGGCTCAATGTATTCCTTGACAGTGTGAACCGTAAAACCGAGAGAAACTTTTTTTGGCAATGGCATGTCATGCCTAAACTGGAGTATTACATTACGTATGGGCTGCATTGTGGCACTTCCACCTTCGTTTCTTGCCCATCTTTTTTATCGTGTGACTGATATTACTCCGACATCCTTAAGATACTCCAGTAGGTCATAATCACTGTATTCAAGTGGAACATCTCTTATCTTTGCTAGGGTCTTCATGTAAGACTGAGTTATCATCTCATGTACAGGCAAACCAGCCTGACACTTGATGAACAGCAACTTGTTTTCCGAGTACAAAGACCATATTTAAACACAAAAGCTTCCGTTTCTGCTGATTCTTGATGATGTCACTCTCTCTTTGATAGCAGAGATTATCTCAGATGCCATGCGACTTGGATTCACCTTCCAAAAGGAGTCCTCGGCGGCGATTGGTCTAAACACTACCGATATTTCCGTAGCTCGGTTCTTGTGACGACCACCGTGTAAGCTCCCTCGTCTTCCTTGAGTGCTTCTGTATCCATCTGTGCCATTTTATTTGGAGAGTATGTCGATGTGGCATCATCGTAGTCAACCTCTTCTCCCTCCTCTGTACGCCTTGTCTTACACTGCGAGGCCTCTCTGTTCTCTGTATAGAAAGTCGCTATCGTTACTGAGCCTGCAGCAACTTGAAGTCGAGCGGGATGGATAAGCGGTGCTCCGCTCGGCGCTAGCGGCATCTCGTTGTCCCGCATACCCGGGCTTTGCCAGGCATGTGGCACGGGCCCACTAAGGGGCAATTTCGAACTCGATGCGTAGTGAAACTCCGACTCAACGATGTTTAGCTACCACTGTGGAGATAGTCCACCCACTGCACATACCGTAAAAAATATCCTGAACCCAATATATTAACTGAATTAAGCGAAAATATAGCTACGGGCTTCTTCCATTCACTTCTTTTTCCTCCTCTTTTGCACTGTATTAAATGAGAACAACAATCATTAGGCGTTAGAAATAACTAGGCAAGCTATGCAAGATAAATGACATGCCGACATGCTCGGAAAACTTGTTATAGCAAGTAATTCATGACTTAGAAATGCCACTCATGCCGTCTCTTTGTAAGAAACCATGCGATCGCTGGAGTGTGGTAAACAGTTTCGCTACCTTGACTTGGCTTAGCCGACTCAATGTACGGAAAGCGACAAGCACCTCCAACCATACTGTCATGATAGCAGTGACGAGCGTATATCCAGAAATAATAAATGGAAAGGCTGTGAGGTGAACCAGAATTGCAGCATCATATGAAGGTGCCAGGGGCGGTCATAGTGCATTTCTACAGAGCTAATTGCATTAGGCTGCTCGTTGATCTGCGTCATTGAACTTTTGGAAGCTAATGGGTGCATGTGAGAAAGCATGACTACGTCGGTGCAACTTAAGATTGTACATGTCAGGCGATTCATAAAGCGAAAAGCGCATCTCGGCAAAAAAAAGCCAGGCCTGCACTGTAGGCGCAGCACAGTCACAGCGAAAGCTATAGAAGAGCGGCCTTTCAGAGCCTTTTCAAAACACTCAAGGGGTAACCATACTGCAAGCACACTTGCTTGGTACCCACTAGGGCATCAATAATAAACTTTTGGTGAGTAGGCCCGCCTTCGCTATGTTATTTTTCGTTATTCTTCTGAGAAGCACGGTATCTGCTAAGCACTTGCAAGGAATTTTGCGCCAACTGTCCATGCAGTGGCTGACGACAGTGAGGCGCCACAGTTAATAGGGAAACAAGAAGAAGCTTTCGTATTGGGTTGGAGCATTGGGCGGCCCACTCGTTATGCTAATCACATTGTGCGACGACTGGTTGTTCTTTCGCGCTTTTAAAACGCTTTATCAAGCCTGTTTCACATGCGAGCAATTTTGCTCCAAGAGCGGAGCGGCAGCCGCCGCACGATCTCAAAACAGGTTTTTACCGCGGCGACTAGACGTCCTTGTGAAATTTGCCAGAGTTGGAAAAACTCGCTAGCGGCAGAGGCGGCATAGCGACTAGTTACGTCCCGTGATGCCAGGGGCTGAATCAAGGGGTGAACGAGCACGCTGCGGGGACTTCACTCCACAGAAGAACTCGCTCCGAGTAGCAGACGCATCCGTCTTCTCCCCGGCTCACAAATGTCTCGCGCTGCTTTCAACGAGTTGTTGATTGCTGAAGTTGCTAAATGACATATTCTTTGGGACGTAAAGAGTAAACATTTCCGGAATAAGCAGAAGAAGATGATCATCTGGAAAGAAATTGCCGAGATTCTTAGAGAAGTCGATGAATCTGGTAAGTAAACAATGTCTTTTTGTGTGTATACGACCATGTGTGCATGTGTGCATAACTGAAGAAGCAAGCATGGAGTTACGGGGTGGCACTAAAGTCCATCAATTCATCATTTCGAATGCCCACACACGTTCTCATTTGCTTTTATAGAATTAAGAAACGAGATGCGTCACGTGTCACGTAGACATTTACTGCTCTTGAGATTATTTCTCTACCGTTCGTGAACATTTTCTTTTCGTACACGTTGTGCATGTAAAGACTTTTTTTTTTAACTTATAGTTTCAAAATATGTGCCACGCATGTATTATTTTACAAGATTTGCTCTGATGTGAAATTTTTCTCATTCAGTGACAGCAGACGAACTTCAAGCCCGTTGGAAGAACCTTAAGGACACATTCAGGGAAAAAAAATAAAAGAAGAGAAAAAAATCAAAAAGAGTGGTGCCGCAGCTCCATCGAAGACAGCATATTGGCCGCACACTGAGCAGGTGACTTTCCTCAGAGACGTGTTGGAACCTAGGCGGTACGTGACGTAATTGTAAATATCAGGTGGCGATATGAAGCGCGAGTTTTAAATAGCCAATGTAACGTAGTACTCGTATGCTTGCTGACGCCTTTGTAATGTATAGTCATTAATTTACTGAATCATACATTGCTTTCAGGAGCATCAGTAACATGGATGCCTGCGAGGAAACAGCGGTTTCAACAAATATGACACTGTGCATGAAATTTTAGATAGTGTACTTTCCAGTAACATTTTATGTTTGCTTAGCGGTAATACAGTGGAGTTGATGCATAAACACACGATTTCTGAAGCCACGTCAGTAGCCCCAGAATTATAGAAATAAAATATAAAACATAATATATAAAATAATACTAGGATGGAGTGTGGTGTATTATACAATATTATAACTAAGGTAAAACGACACTCGAACTTCAATGAAAAGAGAACACGGTATGTTACAAAATATGAGCTGATACTACACGCCTACCCCCCCCCCCCCCCAAAAAAAAAGAATGAATGAAAATTGAGTATAGGCTATCTCGTTATTTGTATATTACAAGCTTTGAATTTCTCGCTAAAAGCTCATCGCTCACCTTGGCGTGTACCCTACGATACATTTTGCAAAAACTTTAAGGGCGTAGTCCGGCGGACGCCCGCTGCCAAGGCACGGCCCCCTGTGGGCTTATAAAATAAGATCTAAAATATCTCTCGTTTCAGCCGCTCATTTGCGGCAATTGTGGGCCACAGGAGGCTGTAGTTGAATCACCGCAGTTCCTTCTGCGTGCGCTGCTGAGCGCCACTGGCCGTTCGTTGTATTTCCATACGGATCCTCTCTATCCGCATAATGGGTGGGCATGTAGAAGACGTCTACCGATAGGAAGTTGTGGAGAACACACGACGCCATGACAACATAGTCAGCGTTTTCATGTAGCAGGTTTATGGTTCTCCTGAATATTCGAAACTTTGATGTCATGACGCCAAAAGCATTTTTCCACGCACCTCCTGCGCGTAAAAAATCATGACGCAAGTATAGGCGAGTATTTGACATAAGAGAAAATGTAGGTTTGAACAGCACAAGAACATTATGTATAAGTACATATAAGTCACTTAATGTCAACAGTTCTTTCATTTAATGACAATTCCATGCCATTCAAATCACCTTGCGCGGCTCAGGCGATAATTGAATATTCGTTTGTAATCTTCAAGTCGAGTCCCCAGATAGGGCCGTAGAAATTCTGGGCGAAGCTGGAAAGCTTCATCACCGACAAACACATGTGAAGCAATGGCGGTGTCATCAGGTAGTCGCTGCGGCGGTGGAAGACACAGCAGGCTATTCTCCAAAGCTCGGCCGAATCTAGAGTTGCTGAATGTTCCCCCATCGCTCTGCCGCCCAATGGCAACAAACTTCAGGTTGCTGTCGACCACTGCCATCAAGGCAATGGAGTAGGTCCCCTACGATAAAGAGAAAATTTGGTCGTCAGAGAAGAACTCAGAACCTATTGATCGAAGAAGGTACACTAAAGACGCGGCACTAAATAAATGTTCAGCCTGTTCTACCTTCAGCTTGTGTTACAAACTTGATAAGAGGATATGCTTGAAATTTAAAGCATTTCACGCAATTTCACCATCACCTTGTAGTTATAGTAAAGACTTCCGGAGTGTGGTGGCACTTGAATTCGGATATGTTTCCCGTCCACCGCTCCAACACAAAAGGGGAAATCCCACTTGTCGCAAAAATTATTTGCGATCTCTTGCCACCTGGTAGCTGTCGGAATCTGAAATGAGCAACATTGTCATCACTCATACGCTGAAATATCGTCGTCTATAAGCGAATGTCTCATCACAGGGAAAATCAATAAAAAAAGAGGTATGCTTGTACTTTGTAAGATATAAGTTGATAGTTTAACGTTTGGAGGGCTACTGAAATAAGCCCGTCATGAGGTCAGAGCAGTACTGAAAAAATTTGAGTGATGTCCACTTGTGCCTTTGTCACCGAGTACATTCAATAGAACAGGCATGTACGCAAAAATGCGAAAAAACAAAAACAAGAGCACAAAAGCACGGACGGCCGCTTTCACATAAAAAGCGGCAGAAAAGGCCAAGGAACACATTCCTTTTAAAATACGTACAGCGTACCTTAAGACAAGAGGTTGCAGTACACCCCACAGTAGTCTGCAAGTGAAATGAATGATACCGGCGGCTATGGAAATTTCCACTCTAAAAGCCATGGCTACATCCTGAATGTACACTCCAGAGGCGAGATATCTGAAAATGAAGTAACTGTTTGTGTCCTTTAGTTAGTATGGAAAAAGATAAGAGCAAAAAAATTAAACAGTGAAGTGGTATGCGAATATACCTTATAGTAATGGCAAGCCTTGCTTTTGATGGCACGGGCTCTCTTGTGACCAGCATCCAAGTGAGCGGTTCCTCGACAAGTGAGTGGAGCTCTTTAAACGTCTCAGGTGTCATATGATAGTATTTTTTAAAATACTCTCTGTCCCAGCCATCAGCAAAAGCATCTGCTCAAACATTTCACAATGTGACGAAACAATTCTATAAAGAGCTACTAAGAATTAAAATTTCTAATCCGCATTACCAAGGTGAAGAACTACGATTCCTCTTCCCGATTCATCCACAAGGGCCTCACCCACCAGCGCCGTTTTATCGAAAGACTCAGCAGTATTTCCTTTTTTTGAAGAAGAAGATATTCTTGCATTCGTAAAAAATGAAGGCAATCTTTGTCGCAAGCGCAAGACAGACGTGCGATTTTCCGTGCGATGCGGCGTGCGGCGTCGCATGATGCGGCGTGCCGCATGCGACGTTTTGGGACACACGGCGGCGAGGGAGCGCGGCATGCTCCGCCCCCATGCGGCGCCTTGGCATGCAGGGTTGAACGACTTGGTATCCCCGCAATGAGGCTCAAAGCAAACAACAGTGCACAGCCACGCTTCGTTCTATAAAATAATTAATAAATCGCATTCGTGAACGACAAGCACGTCATAACCAGGGTAACAGCTGACTATTCACGATTCCGACAGGTAGGCCTAGCATCGCAGGCGCCGGCTGTCGCCTACGCCGTTCACATGTGAGCTCGTCATCGAGCGCTTGTTTTTGACAACACTATCAAGCATTGCGCTCGTATGTAATGCGTTAGCATACATTATTACTTTATCGATGCCATCGATGTGAAGAGCAAAGGTGGAAGCGAAGCGAGCCAGTGAGAGACGCCGGTAGGTGGTGGTGGTGAAAAACATTTAATGACACTATTTACATTTGAGAGAGAAAGACGACCTTAAGGGCCGACCTTTTACAAGCTATAGGAGGAGTCCCTAGTCCGGGACCTTTGTGGCTTCTGCGGCGGCACGCGCCCTGGCCACGAGGGCTCTTTGGCCCGCCAAGGCCGAGCAGCCGAGCAGGACAGCCTCCCATCTCTCTCGGGTAGGGGGTGTAGGGAAGTGATAGGGGAGACCGCCGGGTTAGAAGGGCATGCCCACACCATGTGAAAAGTATCCGCTAGCGAATGGGCACAGTGCGGGCATTCCCCGGAGAAGGCCGGATTGAAGTGCTCAAGTATAGGCGGGCACAATACTGTGTTGGTGTAAAGGCGCAAAAGCCAGCGCCCGTTAGACTTAGTCAGGCCCGGCGCTGGGGGCGGAAATTGGAGCCTGTTCGATTTGTACATCACTGTAATTTTGCGAAAGGAAGTTACCAGATTAGGTTCTGGATCATCAGGCAATGAAGGGCGAGGCGGGTCCCGGAAATCAAGCGCGCGGGCCGAGGCATCGGCAGCCTCGTTGCCACCTAGTCCTGCGTGAGCTGGAGTCCAGATGACGAAACGTGAATACGGGCCATCCATGTAATCACAGCGCTTAAGGATTGAAGCAGCGCGAACGGTGATACGACCTTTACAATAATTCTGACACGCACTCCGCGAATCGGTAATAAAAAACTGAGATGCGGAGTCCGCTGCGGCGAGAGCTATGGCGACTTCCTCTGCATGAGTGATGTCCGTGGCTCGAAATGTGAGCCCTTGGACAGGCACGTTTTGATGGACTACGGCCACCGTGTACCACCCCCCATGGTGAGGGCCGGACGCGTCCGTATAGCAGACTCCAAGACAGGACCCATAGCATCCCTGCAAAGCTGTAACCCGCGCAGTTCGCCTGCCTTGGTGAGTCTACCTAGCCATGTTTTGGGACAGAGGCTGAATAACCAACGCTCCACGCCAGTCCTCTGGGATCGTGGTCCGCCCCTCTGCATTGTAGGTGTAAAAGATATGGAGGAGGCGTAAGAGACATCTCCCAGCGTGCGACTTGGTAAGCCGCAGGTACTGGTTGTTGAGATGGGCCTCTTTGAGTTACCCGTACGTGTTGGTCATGCCCAGCTCTGCAAGACGTTGATTAGACGTCGTGATCGGGAGGTCTAGGGCGCACTTGTATATTTTTCGGAGAATGTTGTCTAGCGTGTTCTCATCGCATTTGCGCAAACGTAGGTAGGGTGTCGAATAAAGAATTCGACTGGTCAAGAAGCGTTGGCGAGGCGTAGAGCATCGCGGCATCTGAAACCCCCTCACTTGTTCGAGACTAAGCGGTCCATGCGGCCCACCTGATCCCCGACCGTACATAATTTGCGCAGGGTGGTATCGACTTTCCGGCTCTTGTGTATAAAGAAACCTAAGACGCGGATTTCCTCTCGTTCCGGGATAGGCCCGGTGCGCAAGGAAAATACAATTTCAGTCATGTCTTCTGGTTTAGGGCAAAGATGCACATACTCCGATTTCACGGGGGAGCATTCGAGGCCGTCGCGATGGGCGTAGTCATCCACGACCGATGCTGCTTGCTGCAGGCTGGCCTCAATGCAGCCAAGAGAACCGTGTGTTGCCCACAGCGTGATATCGTCGGCATACAGAGCGTGCCGTACACCGGGGATATCTTTCAGCAGTTGGGGAGATGAGCCATGGAGAGATTGAACAGAAGGGGAGAGAGGAGCGCTCCCTGCGGTGTTCCTCGAGTACCTGGAAGATACGGACCGTGCTCCTTGTCTTGAATGCGGAGGTACGACTGCCGTTCCATCAAGAACAGGCGGATGTACCTGAAAGCATTACGCCCACAGTCTGTTTGGGACAGATGGGCAAATTATTTCGTGGGTAACGTTATCAAAAGCTCCCTTGAGATCCAAGGCGAGGACTACCTTGTCGTCGCTGGGATGTTCTACCGGCTCAATAGCGTCACGGTGGAGTTTCAGGAGAATGTCCTGAGCCGAGCGATGTGGATGGAAGCCGTACATAGTGTCGGCAAAGGTTCGACGGGCCTCGAGGTAATCGGAAAGCCTATCCCTGACCATTGTTTCCATAAGCTTACCCACACACGAGGTTAAGGAAATGGGTAGCCGTGGTTACCTGAGAAATGACCTTGCATCGCTGCTCACGATCTCCGATCTCGCTAGTGGTTTCAAAACGGGCGTTGTCTTGCAGAAAAGGCACACTTCAAGCATCACTTTATTCAATCCGGAATAATATTGCGACACCCGGGAAATGTACTCGATGTTTGTCATGCCGCTGCAGTTAGCGATGTCAGCAAATCCACGCTCGCACTGCTCCATCGACTCGCCTGGAGCCTTGGACCACGGGTGATGGTAGCGACCACAGGGAGATGGCGCCACTAGTGTCGTGACGCCATTCGTATGCTCGCGCTTTGATTGGCTGCTCCCATGCGGCGGTGCGATGCTGGAAAAAATATCTGGCCGGTTTGTTGCTTGCCGAACTGACTATGCAGTGGTGCGACGCGATGATACGTCACGAAACGTCACGAAACGTCATCACTCCGGCAGTTGCATTGTCGCACCGCACGCCGAATCGCAGAGAAAATCGCACGTCTGCGAGACAGACGTGATAACGATTTTTACTTGCATAAAGTAAAAGTCGTTCTCGCTTGAAATGGCCATGTTCACTGGTGAAATCGAGGTTCTGCTCTTTTTTTTTGTTGCTCTCGACGAAGCTTCCGCCGGAGTTACAAACGTGTGCACGTGCCTGTTTTTTTTTAAATTTTCATCCAATGGTTACTACAACGTTTAGGCGCTGGATGGCACGCCGTACTTCTCGGTCGCAGCAAACTTTCTTGGCTTAAAAAAAGATGAAACTCTTCACATTGTGATAGCTGCCAGAGCTCAAATGAACGAGAGAGAAAGACGGGTGCTACAGCAGTCAACTTGACACGTAGCTAGCATTCCACGAAAGTCACTAAAAAGGAATTTCGTGACGTGCCTCAACAAGGAGGGCCACGAAGCGTGTACAATTTGGGGAACCAAGGCAATCGTCAGGAGCCTTTATTTTTTCTTCCCTTCAACAACACCTATATCTCGCACAAAATTCCTGACTCACTTGTCCGCGTTCCCGCGTCCCTTACTGCACTGCACAGCACTCAAGCTTGCAGGATGTTTACAAGTCCGGTGGCACTGGCCAGTTCCTAGTGCCGGAATGCGTGGCTGGCCAGTGAACATACTGTTACGCATGCCGAAGATGGGTGAACAAAGATGGGTGAACATGCTGGCTGCCCCAAGCTGGAAAAGTTCTTATATAGGAGTCCGTTGCGTACACAGAAATGGCATGCCGTAGGAGCTGTGCAAAGCGATGATAGCCTGGTGTCCTTTCGCTGTTCATCTTTGAAAGTACTGAGGTCGGGAAACTTTGGTGACACAGAAGCTACGAGGTGATCGAGGTCATCGGCGTCACACTCTGTAGTGCTCAGTGGCATGCGCGAAAGGCAATCTGCGTCGGCGTGTCGTCGACCACTTTTGTACGAGACTATGAAGTTATACTCTTGGAGCCGAAGTGCCCAGCGCGCTAGACGGCCGCAAGGATCTCGAAGGTTGACGAGCCAACACAATGAGTGGAGGTCGGTGACGACTGTAAAAGGGCGTCCGTATAAGTAAGACCGAAACTGCTGAATCGCAAATACTACCGCGAGGCATTCTTGTTCTGTGACAGTGTAATTCTGCTCGGGCCTGCTCAAGGAGCGACTTGCGTATGCAATCACGTGCTCGCGGTTACCATAGCGTTGAACTAGGACGGCACCAATTCCTATGCCGCTGGCATCTGTGTGCAGTTCGTTTGGAGCTGATGGGTTGAAGTGTTGAAGAACAGGCCGCGACGTCAGGAGGAACTTCAGTGGACAAAAGGAGGACTCGCACTCCGGAGTCCACTCGAAGGGAGTATTCTTCCGTAGCAAACATGTCAGCGGATACGCGACATCGGCAAATTTAGGTATAAAGTGGCGAAAATAGGAGCAAAGCCCCAAAAAACTGCGGAGCTCCTTCACAGAGCGCGGCACATTGAATGCTTCAACGGCTGCTGTCTTTTGGGGATCTGGACGGATGCCCTCCTGATCGACTAGGTGCCCGAGAACAAGGGTTTGTCGGTCTCCGAAGTAGCACTTCTTTGAGTTAAGAAGAAGGCCAGCGTTTCTTATGCAAGTCAGTACAGTATCCAGACGTGAATTGTGTTCGCTGAAGGTGCGGCCAAAGATGACGACGTCGTCGAGATAGCACATGCAAATGCTCCACTTCAAGCCACGAAGAACAGTGTCCATAAATCGCTCGAACGTCGCCGGCGCGTTGCACAGTCCAAATGGCATCACGTTGAGTTCAAAAAGGCCGTCAGGTGTTACAAAGGCTGTCTTTTCTTTATCTTCAGGATGCATGGGAATTTGCCAGTACCCGATCTTAAGTCTACAGAGGAAAAGTAAGAGGCCGAATGCAGACAGTCTATGGCATCATCAATACGTGGAAGTGGGTACACGTCTTTTTTTGTTACATCATTCAATCGGCGATAATCGACGCAAAATCTCCAGGATCCGTCTTTCTTTTTAACGAGAACTACTGGGGCTGCCCATGGACTTACCGACTCTTGAATGATACCGTTTTCAATCATTTCATTCACCTGCTCATTAATAATCCGCCGCTCGGATGGCGAAACACGGTAAGGCTTTTGTCTAATCGGATTGGCCGAACCCGTGTTGATAGTGTGACATGTCCGAGAAGCAGGGATTAGGGGCGCTTTGTCTTTCTGCGCAAAGTCTGTGTGGCTGTGGACTCCGGTACGAAGACGCGGGTTATGCCAAAAGTTCTTGGCCACATACGACGGACCGTTTGTCGTTCTCGACAAAATCACGGAAGTCACATACACAATAGCTCGCCTCACGAGAAGTGGTAGAAGAGCCGCTAAACCCCAAGCAGTCCATGTCGCTCGACTGAAGTTGTACACACCAAGGTGAATCGGTTACCTCGCCCGGCTGGCTTCGTCTGCGAGGGGAGGAATGTTACGCATGCCTTGGAAGAAAACGAAGATGGGTGAACATGCTGGCTGCCCCAAGCTGGAAAGAGAAAGAAGACGACGCGACTGCGATCATCAGCCTGTTGGCCACGCCGGCGGTTCTCTTCGCGACCAAAATAAACGGCCCCCTTCAGCCGTATACGTCCTGGTCCTCCTTGTGCGTAACAATACGTTAGGTAGCGAGCACAATATACAATGCGCAAATTACGAAGAACAGCTGTTGATTTCAGGCACCAGTGCCGCAACACATGTCTAGGAGCATGCATTTAAATTACACAGCCGAAGGCTGCCAAGTGAATGTCACTGTGTGTCGACGGCAAAGGTGTGCTCAGTGAAATGACGTAATACTACGGCTTTCCTGCACACCACCGCAATAAATGTGGACGCAAATTCCCTCTAAAGCAAGAATTGCTGCGCAGTCTCGGATCTGGGCCGCGCACAAGTGTATATACAACAGCCAAAGAACCGGGACACGGAGCGTATCACCTATACCATGCTACCTGCCATTGGTTAAACTCTTCCTGGGGTGCTTTACTGAATCAGTGAACAACTTGAGAGGCTTATTATTTAGCTTGGAAGCATACAAATTCGAACGTCAGCAGAGATGTAGACAATTCAGAAAATCCCAATGAAGGGTATTTTCGCATATGCCAAAGCCTGACCACAAACACGGCCGAAGCTTACTACTCAGAGTTTTTATATCAATTTTATTTTTACTCGACTGAACAGGTACAAAAATTTATGTATGAGTTTTGCGAGGTGTGTATACTGGGCTGACAGAAACCTCGTTCGGCGTCCCAATGTTAAATCGCTGAAAGCAAAAGCAATGAATCGGGGAAACATGGGAAGCGCTGCGCAAAACACGCTCGCAGTTCTTAAGCATTCACCTAGCTGAAACAGCTGTAAATAAAACCATGCAAGCTAACTTGTTTTTTTTTGCTTCTCCATGGTCAGCTATATAAGCGCGCAACAAGAATCATACGAGAAAAAGCCAGGACAAAACAAAAATCATCTGCAAACGTTGCTTATTTGTTGTAAGATTCATGTTACACTTAATTGAATCAGTGTATAGGCGCGTACAAGTCGAGCGGCTATTGATGATGAACCTTTTAGCACGGGGCGCCAAAGGAGACACTTGAGAAGAGCACGGCTTTCAGATACCACTGAAAACAGCGGTTGAACGGCGCCTTCCGCGGGTGGTGGTGGTGGTGAAAAACATTTATTTACAAAAGAGAGGTGTAGGACCTCTGTAGAGGCCCCTACAGACTAGGTGGAGTCTCTATTCCGGGACCCCATTGGTTAAAGCCGCCGTCTTGGCTCTCTGGACCAAGGCCTGCTGGGCCTGAAGGTCTGAGCAGCCGAGCAGGGCCGCCTCCCAGTCCTCTCGCCTAGGGTTTGGGTTAGGAGTAATGGCTGCGTTAGCTTGGCAGGCCCACACCATGTGGTAGGTGTCTGCCACCTCCCCACAGTGCTGGCACTGTCCTGTGACCGTAGGGTCGAAATGTTTGACTATGGCAGGACATAGCAATGTATTCGTCTGGAGGCGAAGCAAAATGCGCTCCTCTGCTTTCTTCAACCCCCGTGCGGGGGGAGGGTAGCGGCGATGACTTTCCCGATAATAATAAAGAATTTCCTTATATCGGAGGAGAGGGTAACCCTCCTCATCGGTCTCCATCGGCATTGACGAAGGTAGCCCGGAAATGAGCGCTCGGGCAGCCGCATCTGCAGCCTCATTTCCCCGCAATCCCTGATGGCCCGGTGTCCATATAATGCGTTTCGGATGAGGGTCCGTGTCTCTTATGCAGTTGCGCAGTATTGTCTCGGCTAACGGTGATATGTACCCGGCTGTATAATTACGACACGCTCGGCGCGAATCCGTGATAATATATCGGGAATTACTGTGAGAGGCCGCAAGGGCAATGGCGACCTCCTCAGCCTGTGTTACAGAATACGCCCTAAAGGTTAGCCCATCCACCTGTGTGCCCTCGTGAATAGCAGCCGCCGTGTACCACCCCTTGGAGGTGGGGCCAGCAACGTCCACGTAGTACACACCTGGCTTCTGTCCAAATTGTCGTTCCAGCGCCCGAGCGCGTGCGTCACGTCGCGCTGTGTGTTCATCTCTGTCCATTTTAGTGGGTAGAGGTCGGACCAGAAGGGCTGTGCGCCACAGTTCTGGCACTTTGACCCGTTCCTGTTGTTCGAAATCATGTCTTATGTGCAGACGTGCAAGCAGGCGTTGGCCAGAGTTGGTTTGGGCTAGCCGTGTGTACTGGTTTAAAAGATGGGCTTCCTTCAGCTCTTGGTATGAATTAATCACACCCAATGCCTTGAGACGGCTGTTGGATGTAGAGATCGGAAGATCAAGAGCCCGCTTTATTGTCTTTTTAATGATTGCCTCGATTCGTTCTTCCTCATGTTTGCGGAGGGAGAGGTAAGGGACGGAGTACATGACCCTGCTGGTGACAAAAGCGTGCGCTAGCCGCAACGCATCTGTGCACCGAAGTCCCCCCCTCTTGTTGGAGACCCTGCGGATCATGCGACCCACCTGGTCTCCTATCTTCCTTAATTTCGTCAATGTTGTGTCAGTCCGGAGCTGCTGGTGAATGTATAGGCCCAGGACCCTGATCTCCTCCGCTCGTCTGATTGGGCCCGCAGGAAGAGTGATGGAGATATCTGTGTTGTCTTTAGGCATGCCTCTAATGTGAAGGAATTCGGATTTGTTGGGTGCGCATTCGAGTCCGCAACGCGCCGCGTAGGTGTGTACAATTTCGGCAGCCTGTTGCAGACTGGTCTCAATGGCACCTAAGTTCCCTTGAGTTGCCCATACCGTAATGTCATCGGCATAGAGGGCATGATGAATGCCCTCTATGGCCGCCAGCTGACGTGGCAGGTGCATCATTGCGACGTTAAATAGAATGGGGGAGAGAACAGCCCCTTGCGGTGTCCCTCTGGTACCCATTTGATACGGCCCGAATTCGGAGTCTTCAATGCGGAGCAGGGCGGCTCTGTCCGATAAAAAGTCCTTGACGTAATTAAATGTGTTCTGACCACAGTTAGTGAGGCTTAGGTGTTCGAGTATGACGCTGTGTTTAACATTGTCAAAGGCCCCCTTCAGATCTAAGGCGAGGATGACCCTGTCGTTATGTTTCATCGCCACCGGTTGGATGACCTCTCGGTGTAGTTGCAGGAGTACATCCTGTGCCGATTTGTGAGGACGGAATCCGAACATGGTAGGGGCGAAAGCCCCTTTCTGTTCAAGATATTCCGAAAGTCTGTCCCGCACCATCGTCTCCATCAACTTGCCAACGCAAGACGTTAGAGAGATGGGGCGAAGGTTGTCTATGTTTACTGGCTTCCCCGGTTTGGGAATGAATGTGACCAGTGATGTCTTCCACTCTGAAGGGACCGATATCCGACCACTCCAGATGGCGTTGATGTATTCCAAGAGGTGTGCCAGCGCAGGATCGGCCAAATTTGCCAGCGTCTTGACCGTGATTTTATCCTTACCAGGGGCTGTTCCTCTACGCATTTTAGCCATTGCCGCCTTCATATCATGTAGAAGAAAAGGGGCATCTAGGGTCTCGTTTTCTTTTCCCGAATATATATACTCCGAACCTCTCGGATCGTGCACCTGGCAGAGATACCTGTCGCGAAGAGTTTCCGCGAGTTGCGTTGAAGTACCCTGAAATCCGTGAAGGGCTCTTCGCAGGTGTCGTTGTGTTTCTCCTCGCGTTTGCGTGGGGTCAATGAGGCTGCGAAACAGCCCCCATGTGCTTTTGCTTGACATCTGATGAGCGATATCATTACATTTGTCTGTCCAGTTTGCATCTGCTAAGTGCGTAGCGTATTCAGCTGCCTGTGTAGTTAGCTCCTGAATACGTTTTCGAAGGGGTCTATTATGCTTCTGACGTTTCCAGCGTCGCGTGAGGCTCCGACGGGCCTCCCACAAATGCAGAAGGTGGTTGTCAACGGCTGGGTGTTCATCCGATGTTCGCACTACGGTTTCGTATTTCTTCTGAGTAAGCATGATGTGTGCAGCCCAGTCTGCGTAATTGCCGGAACGGAGGATAGGCGGTATAGTTTCCGTGCGCATTTTGTCCCAGTTAACTAGTCGCGCTTGTGTGTCCTTCCGTTTGAAAGGATGTGTGGAGAGTGTGACGTTTAGGAGGCAGTGGTCACTGCCCAGGGTCTCCTCTAGGTTAGTCCATGTAACGTGTCGTGTGTTCTTAGCCTTCCGCGGGCAACAGTGCCCGCTAGAGCGGCGAGCGTCGCGCAACAGCAGCGGCGCATAAGAAACGAACGCGCGTCCTCCCGCCGCTCTCGGGAGGACGCGCGTCGCGACCGCCACCGCTCGGTCGCTCGCATGGGAAACAGGCTTAAGTCGTATTAACGCGATTGCTTTCCCGACATCAATCCTGCCTGCGGTAGGTTTGACAACAAGTCACATGCACTGGTGTAGCTCAGTGGTAGAATACTGGGCTGGCACCAAGCGGACCCGGGTTCGAGCTCCACTGTGTCATTGGTACAAGTTTTAGTTTCTAATTTTGAGCGATGTGGTTACAGACACCGGGGGTGGCGGCGGACAACATACAACTGCGCGTGGCCCGAAAAGTGATCTCGTAACAGCTTTAGTTGTAAAATGCGTTCTCTATGCGGGCCCAAAAACGTGTGAGAGATGAGAGCCACCGCGCGCTCACTGCGCCATCTTGTTGATAATGCTGAAAGCACGATAGATCCCCCCGAGACGTCCGCTAACAGCGGTAAGTGGTAGATATAAATAACCTGCGGTTTGAACGTCCGTGTAGGTACGCCACGGTGGCTCAGTTGTAATGCTCGCAATCACGACGCGCAGGTACCACGTTCGACTTCGCTCGCCAGAGTCCTTGTTCTGAATAGTTTTGTTTCGTATAAATACGTATACATATACGGAGCATGAAATCAGCGCCGACGCTGACGTAGGCGGCAGAATCCGGCCGAGAGTGTCATATATTTGCTATCGCAATAAAAACAAAAAGTAACACAAAGGAAGCGAAAAAGTAAAGAGGAAACTTTTGAGACCACGTGGCGCACGTATTCATATGTGAGAAAACCCCTAGGCTATCCAGGCATGCTAGGGGAGCGAAATATATCCTTGATAGCATGTTATACTAATGGGTTGGCAAAATGAAGCGGAGAGAAAAAGAAGGATGGAGAGATTGAAGAGGCATAACACCACTCGACGTGGACGCATCCGCGTCGGCACGTAGCGGCACATCTCTATCCTGACGAATAACGCTCATGATCATCATCAAAGTTTGAGTCACTTAGTCGCGCGGCAAGAATGAAGCGTTTAGCGCTATTTGAACGGGAACACGAAAAAAAAGACTAGTTATCAGTTGAACATTTGGAGTACGAATGATTTCGATGGAGCTTGTTCATGAACCTTGTTCTAAAAATAAAAGCGTTCTCTGTCTTGAAAACTGCCTTCTCAAAACAGATCGGTGTAAAACGTTCATATGTCTCATATGTTCCATGCATAGGACATCTGACCCACCTTGCAGCCCTAGGGGTACACGCGTCAAATGATAGCGCTGAAAGTGAACCTTTCGTAAAAGACGAAAGAGCTAGCTATGCAGAATATACAAAGTATCATCCTGACATGCGACAGATTTTTTTCCTGTCTCACCCAAATTGGATCGAAAAGAGTTGACATACTGGTGCATGTTACGAACCGATTCGTGTCCTAGCATTGCTCAACTGCACAGAATGTTTCCAGAGACTTCCATTCTGGTTATGGTTACTCAGACTCGTTATGTGAAACTTGTAAAGTAGAAGCGGCCACATGCTACGAGGGGGCTCTCCAAGCAGCAAACGGACTCCCCACAACAATTTCGGGAGCGATGGCGTAAAACGCTGCTCAGCCCCAATCTACAAGATCTAACCTGGATTATCCAGCAGGCCAGGAAGGCTACTGCGGAGGCCAAGGTGTTCCATCCTCCATATGAGCTCAAGCCAATGGCTAGCCAGATCTAGCAACATAGTTTCGTTTATCTGCGTAGCACCAAGATTTTGTTACTGAGCGAGAACCGCTGAGGAGCAAATTTCTTCATTAACTAAGCAAGGGTTTTTCATTGTGAAGAATTGGTTAAGGTGAAACGTCCCTGTTGGACGTTCTACGCTAGACGAGAGCAGGCGGATAACATGCATTCCGTATCCAAGACACTTTCTGCGTCGACCGATCGAGTCTACCTTGAATACCTGTCTCATATTCCTTGTAAATGACGGCTCATGAAATGATTGCATTCGAAAAACCACCTGGAAGGAGCATATAGACGAACTTTATTCCATAATATTTTTCTCTAAACTACCTCTGGTTAGTGCAAGCTTGCATATATACAAATTCCCAGTATGAAAAACTCCTCGCCTCTTTCCCCAAGTCCTCCTTTCTTTCGAAAAAAAAAATAGAATAAACTTGAAAGCTAAACATGGTGGCCATAACAACCACCCCATTTAAATGCGTGCACCCTCATACTGGTAGTGTATAAACGTCACTAGCACCGCGTCGATTGCTTTGTTACTGCGCTGTCACAAAAACAATGCCGTTTCTTTTTATAGATTACGTTATAACACGCCCTTGACATTAGTTCTGAGGTGTATAAAGAATATTGAGGATAGTATTATTTAAAATTGAATTTGAAAGAGAATCTAGAGAGGAACAACGAATTGGTTTACATTGACAAACTGAATTAGGAGAATTCTAATGTCAAACGTTTTGCTATCGTACGTTCACTATGAGCGTACAATATGAAGGTTGAATCAAGGTTCATTTTTAAAGTTTGCGCGAAAATCTCCGCGCTTAACGTACAGAATTTCAAAATGTATTTTCAGTATTTCCGTGGAAACTTCGTATACTGAGTCTATGGCACCCTCAGACTACAATGTGCTTCTTTTTGATCCATTGGATGCTACGTAGGATTCCGTAGATGCCTTCAAAATTACTTACGTCACCGCGTTTGGCGCGCCAATATCAAGGTTCTGTCGCCCCCCGCATTTTCTTTCCACGTGTTTTTTTCGCTTAGTAAGCGTCGCGTCACGCTAAAAAAGTTGTGTTGTCAGATTTTTTAATAAGATGGACTTTTCTCACAAGCTTGAGATTGGTTCAATACTTGCGACTCTGACAGCAAATATTCTTTTTCTACAAAATAAATGGGGTCCGTGGACATATACCATCGTTCTTAAGACGACACATTGACCTACTGATTGAGGAATCACTGAATACTAAACTATTCAATCAGGGATCAATATTTTAGCCGTCTAAGTATTGATCTATAATACACGTGCGCGAGGTTTTGCACCATGTTCTGCTGATTGTCATAGAAGCCTTAGACGACATGGTTAGCGTGGCGTGCGAAGCCCTCATCAGGGTAGACATGAGTTAGCATAAAGACCAAGAAAAGTGAGCTGAAATTCAGGCTAAGCCGATAAAACGCTGGGCTGTATAGTAATCATAGCCCGCGAATGCATGAAATGGTCAAAACAATTTGCAAAGTTCATGGTTTTAGGAGCTCGGTATACCTACTCGCCATGTCGGCTAATGGGGATAAAGCACGCATGACAAAGCTTGATTTCACATTTATGAGAAAATGGCAATAGACAAATGTGTATGCATAGCAACATGCAACAATTCAATGCAGGTTTATTCATTGCAGAACTTCGCACCTGGGCTGCTCTCAAAGTTCCTTTCGTTATCGAATATCTTTCAGGGTGAGCAGGTTTCTCACACAAGAATATCTTCAGCTGATTGTGTGACAGTGGCGTCTGGGTACATACCACAACCAACATCACGCCCACACATATTGCAGTCATGAAATTGGGAGTTTGCTTTATTCTATCATTTTTTAGAGTTTCGGGGCAAATAACTCCTTTATATATAAGCACTTTCGTAGAACTCGCAAGGACGTCATCATTTGTGGCCGTTATTGATTCGTTTAGACACGGTGAGTCTTCGGACAACTTCACACAGGAGTTCCGAACTCCAGTAACTAGGTGGAATTTTCGTGTAGGGAGCAGCTCTTTTCAAGACTTTTTTAGGTACATTACGCAGGCCAACGCCAGTTTCGCGAGGCCTGGTGTTGTCCTCGTGTCCTGGCGAGACCTGTACGAGTTGCGAGGTTTCGAGAAAATCGTCGCTAATTTCGAGCGCTACCATTCGTACATTCAGTGGATAGTTGGTGCCGATGAGCACGACCAGGTGTTGAAGACGCTGTCCGGACATCTGTGTCAAGTAATTAGCGTGACGCAGGTTGATATTAATGCGCCTTTGGACGGGTACAGGTCCTGCCAAGAACGCCGCGTGATCACAGAAACACAAATCAGCATGCTCGCAGAACGCGCACCAAGTGCCAGAAGTTTGCCTAAAGATGACCGAATAGCTTTTGCCAAGCGTGACGACAGCTCGAGCCTTTGTAATAAAAGTGGACAGGTCTTTCCTTTCATGAAGCTTGTTTACGCTGCCCTTAACATCACTCTCGTCGAAGTATGCAATAAAGGAGACACCGACTCGCTTCTCCTGGACCGACGCGCTGACATGGTCGTCGATGTCCCAAAGAGCATTCCAATGCGATCGTATTACGGGTACTACATGCTACCGCCAGTATCGCTTTGTTTTCTTTCTAGACGAGCGACTCCTCTGCCTCCGTCATTTGGTTCGACATGGCTGTCCTTCTTTCAGATATCTGTTGTCGTGTTTCCCGTTGCATTGGTGCTTCATCTACTAAAGGCCGCGCAAGCTCGCTATCGCTCGGTTCCCGCTACAAAACTTTCGAATAGTATCATGTTCTTCTTGAGCTCCTACCTCGGCCGGAGTCCAGCCGCAATACCGAGTGCAACGTCGACAGTTGTGAAAGTGCTCGTTATAGTCTGGATGTTCGCGATGTTCATTCTAGTGCAGTTCACACAGACGGAGATCACGGCGTCTCGTAGTGTTCCAGCGCTCTCTTCCGAAATGAAGAACGTAATGCAGTTCAAGTCTCGACTGGATGAGGGTAGCATAAAGCCTTGCATGCGTTTCTTTGTAAAGAACGGTATTGAAGAACTTGGAGGTAACGTGTCGTATCTGATCTCACTGCGGAAGGCAATGGACTCGAGCGGCCCCGAATGCCTAACCCACAGTAACCTGGATTTGTGTTTACCGTTAGCTCAAAGCGGCACACATGCTGTCGTCGATTTGTGCGAATACTTTCAGGACGATCATGGGTGTTCTAGTGGTCTTGTGATCGGCGAAGACGAACTTGCATCGTTCTTGAAATGGATCCCGATTCACACACGATTCCCGTTGAGGTAAGTGTGATTTAGAATTGTTTTTGCGGTTTATTTGCCACTTGATGACGAGGGATTACACCTCTTGAAGCTCGGCGCTAACAAGTATAAACCACAAATATTTTTGCCACTTAGTTGAACTAGTGGGTCCGTAGGAGCATGGTACGTTACGAATTGGGACAACTCGACAACCTGTACAGTAATTTCGTCTTGACTTATTTTTAATGTGCCGTGAGTGACTCCGGCTGGTCAGGTCGGTGGGAGCGCTACAATATTCGATTGTTCTTTCGACACGCCATTCCTAGCGCCAGTGGGTCAAGCATTTACTTTTGTCGAGATGAACAGAAAGAAAGGCGATTGACCGATGCATTTCATTATATATATGTAAAAACAACCGGTGGATCTCACGCCTTACGGGAATTAGTGTCATCCGAAGCCGTCAGTTTTGATCAATGCTGCGTTTTTTTGGGGGTCAAATGTTAACCAGGGGATCTACGTGCTTTTAAAGGTGTAGTAGTTTTTCGCATAATCTGGGATTATCAAGGACGTCGACTACAGTGGTGTGCAAAGGGTAACTTAAAGGTTGACGTGAAGGCAACGTCACATTCGAGAACAGAAATCTGTAGTATTGTAATAAAGTGCACCTTACGATACGAAGATGTGAACGTTACACGTAATTGTCGTTAGATTTCTACTTTCACATCATCATCGTCGTCATCATCATCATCAGCCTGAATATGTCCACTGCAGGACAAAGGCTTCTCTCATGTTCCACCAGAGTACTCCGTCCTGTGCTTGCTGCTGCCAATTTATACCCGAAAACTTCTTAATCTCATCTGCCTACCTAACCTTCTGTCTCCCCCTAACCCGCTTGCCTTCTCTGGGAATCCAGTTAGTTACCCTTAATGACCAGCGGTTATCCCGTCTACACGCTACATGCCCGGTCCATGTCCATTTCTTCTTCTTTATTTCAACTATGATATCCTTAACCCCCGTTTGTTCCCTAATCTACTCTGCTATCTCCATATCTCTGAAGGTTACACCTACTATTTTTCTTTCCATTTCTCGCTGCGTTGTCCTGGACTTAAGCTTAACCCTTTTTATAAGTCTGCAGGTTTCTGCTGCGTAGCCAAGTACCGGCAAGAAACAGTTGTTATATACTTTCCCCTTGAGGGATAGTGGCATTCTACCTGTCATGATTTGAGAGTGCTTGCCAAATGTGCTCCACCCCATTCTTATTCTTCTAGTTACTTCAATCTCGTGGTTTGGCTTCGAGGTTATTACCTGTCTTAAGTAAACATAGTCCTTTACAACTTGAAGTGCACTATTACCTATCTCGAAGTACTACTCTCTTCCGAGGTTGTTGTACATTGCTTTCCTTTTCTGTAGATTAATACTAAGACCCATCTTACTGCTCTCCTTGTCTGACTCCGTAATCATGAGTTGCAATCGTCCCCTGAGTTACTCAGCAATGCAATGTCATCGGTGAAGCACAGGTTACTAAGGTACTCTCCATTAACTCCTATCCCTAACTCTTCCCATTCTAGGCTTCGGAAAACCTCCTGTAAGCACGCGGTAAATAGCATTGGGGAGATTGTGTCCCCCTGCTTTACACCCTTCTTGATTGGTATTCTGTTGCTTTCTTTACGAAGCACTATGGCAGCAGTTGATCACCTGTAGATTTCTTCCAGGATGTTTATATATACTTCATCGACGCCCTGATTCCGCAGTGTCTGTGGAATCAGGGCGTCGAATAGAGAACAAACTCTATTCGTGTTCTAAGGAACTACAGAGTCGTAGTTACAGTGCGGGCAGCAAACACGTTGGGACTGGAAACTATGGTCCTCGAGCCACCCAATCGCGGGCCCTTTAGACAGCCCTTAGTTGTTTATGAAGACCGCCACTTTTGAAGGCTTCGTATCAGTCCTCTGGTTTATAAGAGAGGCTTTTTGTAACAATGATCATAGCCGAAGCATGTGGGCTGACGAGCAATACTCTTCATGGCACTGAGGGCAGTGTAGATCAATGTCCAGAGCAAGGCGACTAAACCTGCCTCTCGACGGGAAGTATCCCATTTGTAACAGTCTACTGGTTAAATATTTAGGCCTAGCCAGCCTTGTGTACGGGAGTGAGAATTCCCTTCACCGTATCTGAGAGCGTTTCACTCTTCCGTGAAAAGATAAAAATGGGTCGGAGCTATGTTCAAAATCAGGATTGTCTAGCGTATCGGGACTACTATCGAGGAAGGATCACGCTTGGCTATGAGCCAGTTCCTTTGCGTTGGATTCGCTGTGGTCTACATTGATTCCCATATGCGCTAGGAACGATAGTGTGAACGGCATCAGATGGTTCTTGGTTGATCAAAGCCACCGCTTTTTTTGAGATTACACCAGATAGAAAGGCCCGAATGGCTGGTCTCGAGTAAGAGTAGATGTAAGGCCTTTAGGGGTCATTCATAGCTAGCGTTACAGCAGTTTGTCCGGCCACCGCCACCGTGATATGTCTTGTTTAGGCTGCTTTAACGGTTCTTCCATGTGGATCAGCTACAAGATCAAGCTACAAATGAATTTAAGCGTCATCCTGCGCAACGTTTACATTAGTAGTAGTTAAATCAAGGCTTTTGTGTGCAAAGTCTATGAGGGAGCGGGCTCGTGCTTTGCGCCTAGCCCCTTGATATTTAGGGTGCATATTCTCTTGGAGTGGGCTAATCTGAAAGGTCTCCATAATGGTGTGAAAGAGCACGGTGAAATTCTTGTGAATGGCCAAAGAAGCCAGTCTTGCTGCCTTTAAGATGTTTTTGCCCACCTTCAAAGATGAGAGACGTACTGTTTGCACCGTTATTTGTGCTTCAAATACCTCAGTAAGGACGTTGTGCACCCCTATTCGAGGAATAGGAGCTTCTTTCTGCTAGTGCTACCATGAATTTTCAGTATGAATTTGAGGCATGTTCTCATCAGCGCATGAATTTTTGCTTCCTCAGAGTGGGATCATTTTAGCGCCGATGCGACGTAGTTTATACTCCTCGTTAGGAACGCACAATACAGCATCAGGATATTGCTCTCACTTAGACCGCCTCTGCGATTCGACACTCTTGTGAACAATTTGAGCATGTCCTCCGTCTTAGCCTTGACGTGGGCCACTTTGATTGTTGGGTTCCTTTGTGTTAAGTAATGCGTTTGGGGTGCGCTCGATCAGCCAATGTGAAGAAAAGGACAATGCGTCGACCCTCTTCCGCGTATTGAGCAGCTTGTTACACCGTTGTACACTCAGCGACATTAGAGAGATAAAGAAAAAAGAGAGAGAATAAATGGTAGAGAAGAAAAGGTGAAGGCGTGAACCAGCTTAGAATAACCAGTTTGTTAACCTACATGTGGAAACGAAATCGAAGCGATTGAAAGAGAGAGAGAGAAAGGGAGAGTAAAGAGAAATATCCTGGAAAACGATACGCGTGTCGTTTGCGCCCGTGTCTGAGGTGATAAAGTGTAGAACGCAAGGCGATAGGTAGGTGCCACCACCGTGTCGCAAGCAAAGCGTTGGAAACACTTGCCTTATCGTGCAAGCATTGCCTCGTCAGCGCGACGTGACAAACGCTACGGTCCTTATAATTACTTATGTATGCATTTTCTAGTAAGAGACGCACATACAGAATATTGACGTGTTGTTATGGCGCCTCCGATATACGCAATAATTGCTTTTTAATTGACAATCACACAAATATGAACGCCGAATCTTGAGCAATATTGGCGGGTTCTGTGGATGGGGTCGGCTGTTAGGGCATTGTTTGGCCACTTTGGTGCCGTTTGAGGTACCGTTAAGGGTGGACAAACAGACAAATGTACAGACAGACAGATGAACCAAAATTTTAAATGAGATGGCACATAACATAGCCCGCACACAAGCGATCAGTAATCTGACTGCACACAAGCAGGCAGCCCATCAAGGTGGCCTGGAACGTGACATCACTGTTATAGCAACTTGTCCAAGTCCAGCGTGGAAGAGGGCCTGCCTCCGTAAAGGAGGAAGCATGGAGCAAATCTAGTGGTTGTCTGTACAGTAATATTATGCGCGTACGTCAAAAGACTGAGAACATGGTCGCCTTGGAGTGATTGGAAGCGATGCACCTTGATAGCATATATTTCCTTTTGTTCGGCTGAATCATTTTAATGTTATTTCTTTTAGATTGGTACACGATGGTTGTCCTATGAACGGCTTACCGTCCCTTGACAATCGATTCTATTGCATGTGACCAAAAAAAAAATCTCCAGGCCTGCGCGTAAGGTGCAACAGTGAAAGCTCGAAGAGCGGCCTTCCAGAGCCTTTTCTGAACACTCATTGAGTAGCTACTGCAAGCACATTTGCTTGGTACCCACTGCGGCATTACTAATAAAATTCTTTTGGTAGTAGGCCGGAATTCGCTACGCTATTTTTCGTCATTCATCTGAGATGTGTGGCGTCCGCTAAACACTTGTAAGGGGTCTTGTGCCAATTGTTCATGCAGTGGCTGACGACGATGAGGAAGTATGGCTGAAGGTGGTATGTGCCACAGTTCATAAGTGAACAAGAACACGCTTTTGTAGTGGGTTGGAACATTGGACGGCCCACTCGTTACGCTATACGCATTGTGTGATGACTGGTTGTTATTTCGCTCTTTTCAAACTATTTATGGGTCGTACTCATGCGATCGCTTTCCTGGCATCATCCTGCCTAAGGCAACTTTGCCAACAAGTCCGAAGCGCCTGCGTGGGTCAGTCATAGAATATTGGGCTGGAACCCAGCGGATTTTAGTTCCAGCACCATTGTGTCATTGGCCCTAGGTTTTTATTTCTAATTTCATGCGATGTGCTAACAGACACCGGCGGCGGCGGCGGATAACTACGGTGGCGCGTGACCCGAGTTGTGATCTCATAGCAGCTTTCGCTGTAAAACACGCGTTCTCTTAGGAGGTTACGCGGTAACCATAACGCATAATGATGCAACGTAATACGAAATAACCGACATTACTTAGCGGTGCTAATGGCAATACTTAAGTTTCTGCGTAGTTTGCAATGCACTGACTGGGACGATTATTCATGCATTTTTAGCAGATGCATGGGATTGGAAGAGGTCTATAGAGATCGATACAAACACGTTAGAAGGGCTGTAGTGGAGCTGGAGCACGGGGAGTTGGATTATTCTGGCGCTGGCAAGCGATGCAGGAACTGATGTAGCGGGTGACGAAGCGATGCATTACACACATTGCGGCGAGACGGGCTGATGTCAGATCTTGCTACTCCAGCCCACTCACAATGTAGGTTGGCGCGAAAGAGGCGCATTGGTGTGAACACAGATGCCTGGGAAGAATCAGTAGCTACCGGCGTCATTCGGAGCAATAAAGCCTTCATATATAGCAAACCATCACAGCTATCAAAGTGCTGTATTTGATGGCACGTGCCTACAGGGATCCGTGGCGATGGAGGCCGACGCGGTAAGTTCTGAAGTTAAGCAAGCGTGGGATCTTCGCATTGCTCTATAAATATGTAGATCACACAAAGTGCAGACGTGTTTTGGCAATAGGGGTCGATGACGACTAGTCAAAGGATGATAGGGGTAACCAGGATGAATAATCTGCATCTGAACGACCCCATCCCTATCGGTAAATGACGTGAAATAGTACTCCTGGGCCTAAGTGCCCAACGAGTGAGCAGACCAGAGGAATCTTTAAAAGACGAAAGTCAACATAACGCGTGGTAGTCCGCAAACCTACTTAATGAGAACCCTTGAAGATGGGGTTGAAACTATTCCATGACTCATACAATGGCACACGCTCTTTTTACGTATTTGAATAGTTGCCTTCTGCTTTGGTGAGAGCACGACGGCCGTAGGATATGATGCCCTCACCAAATCTATTTTTACGCTGGCCAAGTACAGTACCGAGACTGATACCGCTAACCTCCATGTGAATTCATGTTGAAGCAACTAGATGAAAGTTTTTCACGAATAAAGGTATAGTAAGAAGGCTGCAAGACATGAACTTATTGATATGTAGGGTTTAATGTCCCAAAATTACCATGTGACTATGAGAGACGCTGTAGTGGAGGTCTCCGGAAATTTTAACCACCTCGGTTTGTTTAACGTGCATGCGAATCTCAGCACACGGGCCTACAGCATTTTCGCCTCCATCGAAAATGCAGCCGCCGCAGCCGGCTTTCGAACCCGCGACCTGCGGGTCCGCAGCCGAGTACCTTAGCCAGTACACCACCACTGCGGGGCCATGAACTGTTGACTGCAGTTATGTTTTGTAAATTGCTTTCTGAAGCTCACGAGAGATTCTAAAGGCGCATTTTTTTTTCAATGTTTTCGATTATTCTGTCTTCGATGTGAACTGATATGTAACGAAAAACCGAGAGAAGCCATTCGCGTATTCCGTGTGCTTGCAGATTTTTATGTATTTTCCACCACGTAGGCGTCATTGCAGCCCGTGGTTGTCATCTTGAGCGAAACGGGCTAGTCCTGATGCTAAAAGAACGATGTGCCTCAGATAAGTAGGTGGGTTCAGTCAATAGGAAGGCATTGGACGTGACTAGTTCAGATGCATATTTGTTCACATAAGTGTGACACGTTTTCTGTGGTACATATTTATGAACGTCAAGTTTTATGGCGTAGAAAAACGTAGAAGAGGGCTTTAAACGCTTTTTGTGCACCGCCTTTTAGTAGTCAAGAGTGATTAGCGGGGGCATACTTTGCACACATATTGGTGAACTACTCTTACGTGACAATACTGGTCGCACTGAAATGAGACATCGTAAACATTAAGGTTTACAAAGGCTTTGCTGCAGAGCCTGGTCTTGATGGCGTTTTTTTGTAAGGTAAGCGAAAGATATCTGTTCAGTTTCAAAAAAAGGTTCGAAAAGTCATTGATTGAGCAATGAAGTGCGTGCATTGGGAACTTGTGCTAGGCCCAAATCTTTACAGAACAAGCAGTATACGGCTCGCAAATGGCGAAAATAGTTAACTTTTTTTAGAAATTTTGGAAAAGTAAAGGCCCGTTGGCAGGTAATAACAGCACATCGAGGGTATAGCCGCAATTTAGGCTAAAGAGTTGCATGCAGGCGTAAGCAGTCGTGCAGAAATGTAATGAGGAAACGTAAGCACAGAAAAGTAGCAGATCTCGTTAGCGTGTCAAATGAGAGACCCGCGTCTAATGTTCACCACGCAGTTCAATAGCCCGATAGTTAAAAAAGTATATGTTGCGTGCCGCTTTCTCAATCATCATATCTGATTTCAGGCGACAGATGCAAAGAATGATGGTTGCACTACAAGAGTCCGGTATCAGGCAGCGTTACATGAGAAGAATATTCACTTCATGCAGCAACGGCACTGCTTTGGCTGTGTTCGACATCCCGCCAAGCGATTACGTCATCGTCTACCTCGTCGCATGCTCCTTGTCTCTGCTGGCGTTCGCTGCAGAGTTGGTCCATCAGCGCTACTATTTTCCAAGACGCCTGCAGGCCTCTCCACCTGCCGTCGGGATTCCGATTCGCTAAAGAATTTGGCGCTGGCTCTATTCATTCGATCTTCATGTGCCGAAAGTTTGTGGAAATAAAGATTTCTTTGATTCAACGCATGACACCGATCCTGTGTATTGAAACTGCTCTCCGATTTCGGTTGGATAAGCCTTCCCTTATTGTGATGCAGCAACGACTGTTTGATTGCATAGTTTTTCAGAAGTCTACCTTTAAAGAGTTCGTTTTTCAAGGTTACGTGTACAGGCACTTTATTTCATCGCAAACCGCATTTCTCGCTAGGTTCATGGACTTAGGGGAAATAATTAGCTCCTGTTTAATACCAATCTTTTGGGTAGTCGCTACACACGGAACTTCTCCTAGCGATTGAGTATTAGGGATAAATTGCCAACAGTTGCCACATTCGGATTAAGAAAGCTATTCGTTTGTTTGTCTTTTTTTTTACATTTTAATAGTACCAAGAAAGGTGACCATTAGCTTACTTGAGACAGTAATGTAAGAGCACCACCTTCAACACTCTCCGTTCACCGAAATTTGGTGCGTATTCTGTAGTCTAGCAAAATACTATCGGTAGACTGGCGTTCTTCATAAGTAATAATAAATGAAGTGCTGATTATATAAAAAAAATAAATAGGATAAATATACGATAAATAAGTAAACGAAATTACCATATCAACAGACGGATTTAGAGGTTCGTGCAGTGAAGACGTCCTCACCGTGCCGGGGCTGCATCTTTACCACATCCCGCGGCATTCCTTTAATTCTTGCATTCTTATATTACTACGTGCGAATTGACATTCGGTGGAACCACGCATGACGACAAGGTGACCCAAGGCTGTAATTTACCGGTGGCTGACGAACGCTGAAGGTGAGTCTCAAATGTGGCAGTATTCTTCGGAGAATTCTGCTCTCCCTGCTTGTGTTCTCCGGCAAGTCAACTTGTAGACGCTATACGTCGGACGCTCACAATCTGACCCGCTTTTAGTTAATTGGACGCATATGGCCATAATTCAGAGCGCTAACCCCGCAATCTTTTTCTAGTGGCAGTTTCGGGAGAAACACGCAGCAATAAATGTATGCTAAATGCCCAGCACTCATTATTGGAGACTGGATTTTAGGAGAATGCCTATTTCTTTCCTTGCGTTCCCATCGTGTCACTTTGATATATGATCTTTATTCGGCCATGAATGTCGATTTATGGCGTTTGTGCCCTAATTGCTAAAAGTGCATATAAATGCATACTTTAAAAGTCTGTTCCTTTTTTTTAAAGTCTGTGCCTATATGAACGCTATTTAACGTCAAATTATGATTTCGAGTATAATCTGAGACCATTATTCAAGCTGTTGGGCGAAACTGACGTTTCAAAACTCCATGAGGTGCAAGCTGGCTTTTTTTAGTTAAACCGACTTCCCGAAAACAACCGCTAGCAGCAGTGTAATGGAAAGCACCAACCACACTACCCACAGCAATCACATGGCGCGAGTAGTTGATGGAGGGGGAAAATGGACGAGAAAAAACGACACTATTTCTGGGACACTAAAAGAAATCAGGTCCCGGCGTACGTAGGGGAATGGGAATATGAAAATAAAGGTGGGAATAGGAGAGGGTAAGCGAAAGAGAAGGAAAAGAAAAATAGGTTGAAGGACGTGGAGGTCAGTCAGTTCTTAGAACGGCTGGCTACCCTGGGCTGAAAAAGAGGGTAAAGACACAAAATATGCTAGAAAAGAGATATTACAAAAAAACATTGGCCCCTATCTGCATGTTATTCTGCAGATGTCGTCGAAAGACGATCGTCTTGCGTGTGGAGAGAGTGAACAATTTATTTGATATTCTGCACAGTAAAATCTGTGAATGGTATTCTGGAGGCGCTGCGTTTGAGTGCCTCGAGCGTGCAGTGGAGGTGAACGAGCGCATCAAGTCACGTCACACGTGAGACATGAGTGCCATCTGGCAGTTTTCTTGGAAAACGAAGCGTGTGGCTCAAGACGGGTGTGCGCGCCCGTCTCAGAAGTAATAAGGTGTAGAAAGTAAGGCGACGGGTAGGTGCCACCACCGGGTCGTCTTTGCAAAGCGTTCGAACCACTTGCCTTTTCGTGGAAGCGTTGCATGGTCAGCGCAGCGTGATAAGCGCTAAGGTCCTTAAATTACTTATATATGCCTTTTCTAGAAAAAGATGCACATTCAGATTTTATACGTGTTGTTATGGTGCCCCAGACATGCACAATAATTGCTTATTAACTGACAACTGCACAAGTATGAACGCTTAATCTTGAGCAACATTGGTGGGCGCTGTTGATGGAGTCAGCCGTTTCCACTACCCAGTGTCGTTAAGAGTGCACAAACCGACAAATGTACAGACAAATGTACAGACAAGTGTACAGACAAATGTACAGACAGACAAACAGACAGACAGACAGACCAAAAATTTTGCGCAGAGGGCGCGGTGGGGGCCTTTTGCAGCCGGTTTTCAAGTCCACTGTTCCCGAAAAATTGAAGGGCTTCCTTGAATACTTAATTGCAGTTAAAGGCTCAGAATAAGATGAGCCTGTGTGCAGCCGCAAGAAGATGAATAGCGGATGGTAAACTATGGAGTGCCGTTAAGGGAAAGTAGAGCGTAGGTAAAAAAAAAAAAAGCAGATGTCCACGTGGTTTTGTTTTGTTTGCCGTTTACTTCAACAAGCGTGCTTCACCAGGTCACACGAGAAATTTCAGTTAGACACTGGAAGTTCTTGCGCGGCCATTGAAGAGCTTTGTACCACAAAAATTTTTAATTGGTTAATTGCAAGTCGCGTAAGCATGGTGAGCTTTAAAAGCGCTTAAAACATTGCAGTATCGGAGCAACTCGGAGCCGAAAGATTAGATGAATCTCTCTGTGCGCGCATGTCGAGAGAGGCTGGCAGGAATAGAGAGCTTTAGTACTGCGTACGCTGTGTACGTGGCGGCGTTGCGTACGTAAGGACGCCACGTTCTGCGTAGTGCGCATGCGCAGACCGCAACGCGAACGTATCGCGTTACGTACGCAGCCGCTACGTACGCACGCATGAGATGCGTGCGTGCGTACGTATGAGCTGATCGTGCCACTCTCGAACAAGTTCGCGACAGCGCGAGACTTCGTTTTGCAAAATGACGGCATCGAAGGCAAGAACCGACCAGCTCTGTGGCTTAAAATATGGCCATAATCTGGCTGTAACACTTAGATTGGCACACATTGGCTGTCAACAACACGTGCTTCTATTTTGATCTACCAGATGGCGCAACACGCTTCACGCTCGTTACGTACGCGGGTACTACGGCGTACTACAAGCCGATTAGTGGCAAGCGACGCCACGTAACGCAAGGCGCTTGCGTGATGCGTACGTAGCACCATTCCGCAGTACTAAAACTCTCTAATTGTGTGTCCTTACCGCATTACACATGGTTGCAGCACTGAAACTTCTCTAAAGCATGGCGCATCAAAAACACGCCAAGCATTGTCGAGAGTGGCACCAGCACGACGTGAGAACGGTGAGAACACGAACGCGAACGCAACAAAAGTCCCATCAGCACGCTGACGGGACCTCTGATACCCTTGTCCCATCAGCACGCTGACCTCAGTTCCGGCGAACCTGAGATTTCAACGCAACAATGATTGTCTCGTGGCTTGCAATCTTGCGAAACGTTATCCTTAGTATATATGTGCCTAAACACTATGGACTGATAAGGTTAAGAGGACTTTTAAAAGAGGAGCAATGATAAGTCGAGTTCCAATACGAGAATATCTTGAACTATACAAAAAAGTCACAGCTTTGCCGTGAAGGCAAACAATCAAAGCGATAGGAACAAATTGGAAAATCACGCGAAGAATGGCAAGCAGATCAAAACGTGCACCGCGTTTCTCACGCACAAACGATGCACGAAATGTATTCACAGGTACAGATGAAAGCGAATAAGGATCTCAGTTGTTACCTCGCTGTGTCTTAAAAAGCGCACCCTTTTCACAAGCGGAGTCAGTGCAACGAGTGCAGTGGATTTTGTGCACCCAGTCACTACAAGAGAATCGTTCCGGTGAAAGCCCAAGGCGCAAGATTGTCTCAGTTTCGAGTCAAGCGAACGCACGCGTGCGCGTTCCCTCTCCGCGGGGCAAAGTTCACGTTGGAGATGAGAGCGCACGCCGCCGCTTCGTGACCATGTGCGACGCCCGCTCACTGCGCCATCTTTCTGGTAATGCCGAAAACACGTTTCTCCCCCCCCCCCCCCCCCCCGAGATGCCCGTCACCAGCGGTGAGTGGTAGATATAAATAGCTTGTTATTTAAAGGTTAAAGCAGGTTCTCCTTCGTGGCTCAGAGGCTAACACCTCGCACTCACAATTCATAGGTTGGACGTTAGATTCCGCGCGCTGGAGTCCTTTTCTGGATTATTTTTTTTCACGTTTTCATTTATATAGATACGTACACATATACGATGAAAGACGTCGACACCGACGCCAGTGGCGAAATGCAGCCGAGAGTGTCCATGTAATAGCTATCGCAATAATTGTGCAATAGTTTCAAGTTTTTTGCAGAATTGGCATAGGGGTGATATCTTCAGACCAGTCTTGTGCAAGTAAAAGATTAATGAGGGGGCAGGGTATGGATATCTGGTGATCGCCTCTTCTGATTGTCAAGATTGCCCCCACTTCAACTTTCATTGAAGTTTAGGTGGTTATATTTCAACCATGTGGTTATTGCTTCAATCCTATCTGTGTGAATAGCTAATCTTCTATATCTGAATGTTGTGAAGTATTCTAACACAAGCAGAACCTGAAATATATGGAGATCTAGTGATGCGTGAGCTGAGGCATCAGCCATTTTATTTGATGTTACCCCACAGTGACCGGGAACTCGCACAAATTTCATATATGCTTCAGCTTAGACGGACCTAAAGATCGTAACATCGTGATGGCACGAAAAGTATGAGGAGCTTTGCATACTGAGAGCGAATCAGTAATTATATTGCCCTGTTCTCATCCATCGGAAGTTTCCGCAGTGCCGTGATGACAGCCATGAGCTCAGCTTTAAACACTGGAGTGAAATCGAATAGCCTCACAGCGAATGAACAGCCTAGTGACTGGGAGACTACTGCAACGCCTGCCCTTTTCTAATTCATGGAAGCATCTGTAGCTATTATGTTATGTGTCTGTGTATGCACTAGGAAATCTGCTAACCTGTCGTCTAAGAGTATGCAGGATTTATAATTTAGATTTTGGAAGAAAGATTTCATTGTATTCTATTATGAAAATCAAGTTTAGGAGGCAGTTACCTCTCCAATGTTGATATTTATACTTGACAATTTCTTTCTCTACATAGATTATTTGTGTAGCATGAAAACGTGACCAATAATCGAAAAAGAACGATGCTGGGTCACTGATGAAAACATATTCAGCTCTCCTCACTGACAAGCTGTAAAATTTTAAGAATGTTTGTACCGTTAACAAACGGAATCGACAGACCAATGTAGGCATACGCTTTTTCTGATAAATAACATTAAATGCTGCCAACCTAGAGAGCCCCAGACACAAGTGCAAAGCTTTCCGCTCCAAAACAATAAACAGCTATGTTTTACATGCAGGCCCTCCTGAGTACGACACACATGGAAGCTCTAATATTGGGCGCATATAAATTTTGTACCACATAACATGGAGCCATTACGTACAAGAAATTCGCGGTTGTCCATTCTGCGCTGTAAGCTTAACGCTCGTTGAGCCTTAGCCACGTTGTATTCTATATATGAACTCCAGTGAAGTTTTTCATCGTACAACCCAAACAAATATTTAAGAGTGTCTACTTGCGGAATGGGTTTCTCATTGTATCCAATGTCGAGTGAAATCAAATTGGCTATAGGAAACGCCAAGAGAGTGCTTTTATTCAATTTAAAGCCATTGAAATTGACTGAAGCCGAATTTCAGCATGCTCAAGTAGATTTGTAATTTTTGCTTTAGAGCCTAAATGTGATGGTCAACAGTAGACTTTATCACCAACATACACATAGACATAGATATTTTGGCAGCTTGGTATAGAACTCATTAGCGTATTGCATAAAAGTGGAGATAGAACTGCTTCTGAGGAACTCCACGAATCTGTACCTAGATGACGAACAGGTATCTTTGAATTTTTAAAATTTCCTTTGTTTTAAGAATTGTGCTAACCACGCCATCACATACCACGGGAAATTTAAAGTGATTAGTCTGTTTTGTAAAATGGAATGTTCAACGCTATCACAGGCTTTTGCAATGTCAAGAGTCACTAGAGCCGAGTATTGTCTCCTTTTTTAGCAAGCTGTACTCGGCTCTCTAAGTCTCAAAGGGCACACCAGATTGAACAAACCGATCTAAAGCGAATTAGTTGTGTCAGTATTCACTGACTTTCGATCCAACTAGTGATCCTGCCGTGCAGAATCCTCTCGGTGAGTTTGACCTTGTTAGAAGCGAAGGATATAGGTCTTATATTTTCTTTGTTGAGCCCTGATTCCTGTTCCTTCAGTATTTCAATTAGCTTCGCTATTTTATAATAATGAGGAATCCAAGAATGCTTCAGGGAATATCTATAACATTAAAAAATTCAGAGGGAGATACACTTGAAAAATATTTAGATCAAAGGCACAGTAATTTAATAGGGGTCCGGAACTGAAAGGTTTACGGCCTAATCACGCAGGATAGTTTGTACATTGTACTTTCTTAAATTCAGCCTGGTTTCTACAATTCTGCTACTTATTGGGCACAGTTTTTCAAATCTACTCTCCAGACCTTTAGCGATAAAATCTAGAGCTCGTTTAAATTCGTTTGCGTGTGCTTCACGTGACGTCAGAGCCACCGGTTTAGCTGGTAGTGTGCGTCCCAGCCATTCAGTGCTGCTGATGTGTCGTATCTGTGAGAGAGGGGACAAAAAAGAGGAGGTCAACGGCGTGGCGAGAGTGAGACGGCGTAGATCAAGTAGTGTCTCACTACTTTCCAAAATATAGGGGTATTTACGCTCCCGCAACGCAAGCGCCCCCACACGCAGAAGTGCGCTCTTTCTCTCCACTCACTCTCCGCTACTCCGCCTGCACCACCAGCTCCAGTTGCTAGGGGCGAGGAAAAGCACGCGCGCCCCCAGGTGTTGCTATGGGAGAGGGAGTGATAGTAGAGAGATAACACCTACTGGCGCGAGAACACCGAAAGAAACCTGACATGCCCTGACTAAGAAATGCATCCGCATTTAGAAAGCAGTCTGGAAGTGGTTTCATATCTTTTGAGCACTCACGATTTAATTTTATGGGTTCCAGCGTTCCACAATGTACGTGTAAGATCTGGCGTCTAAGGCCAAGGGGGGTGAGTCTTCTTTGTCGCAAAAGGGCGCGCTTCCCAAAGAGCCGATTCTCGAAAGACAATAATCCCGGCGTAAGGACGACAGTTCTAGTAAGAAGACCGTGGTTGGTCGCCGCTTTTAACAACCAGCTAGATGGTCCCCAGCCAGCGGGTTGCCGGCGGGCGACGTGAGGACAGTATATAGACACCCATCCATCAGCATTAGAGTCCGCGGGACCGCTGTCATGCTGGACAGAGTATTCGTCTCGCGGTAATAGGAGGAGGCCCGCAGCTGAACGGCGCCACCATTGTGTGCGTTCGCACAGTTCGTGGAACGTACTGTGCAGGCCGGTCCTTTCATCTCTCTTTCTCCGACCGAGCGGTCGAGTGCGTGAATACATGGGCAGAGGAGAGGATGTCAACAAGTGTTTAATCTGTCCATTAAACAGACTGAATTGCTTTGGTTGGCCGTGAGGAGAATCGGGAGGGGCAACCGAGGGGTTAAAACCTGGCTTTCATTTCCTCATGGTCGTTTTAGTCGCAGCAAGGAGTGCTCTGCACTGTCGGCTCTGCCGAGGCAACATGCGACGGTTCGAACGGTGAAATTCTTTTGTAAATATGTACATAAGTTCCCGTACATAAAGTAGAGTTGTTGAACGTATCGAAAGGCGCTGGTCTCCAACCTTTACAAGCAGCAACAGCCACGACAAGACAAGACGGACACCAAGTAACCACCCTTCCACTCCCTCCTACAGAAACAGCCACTACGCAGCTGAGAGAGCTCTGCTTAAGGGAACAGAGAGAGCGGGCAGAAGGTTGAGTTTTACTGGCGCAGTCAGACAACATCGAAACAACGACAAGGAACGCTCTGCGTACCAAGGAGTTCGTCGTGCTGCGGAGGACATGGAAGACAAAAGCCAAGACATAGGCTGTTCTAACGAAGAAGCAAGGCACCGAGCTGAAGAGGCCCCGGTGCGGCAGCCATTGAACCGAGGAAGTCAGTGGTCGAGCAACTGTCATCCTAAATTCATTGGTCTGGCGACATTCCTGGCGACATCAGGCAATGTCGAGCGTCTGACGGCGGGCAAGGCGAGAATACAGTGAGCAGTAACTTCACAAGTGGTGAGTCCTCTGGTGTTCTTACATCTCAGGGGTGTCACTGCCTTTCTTGAGTTTTAAGGTGTCCTATGAACACGAGGTTTGCCCACTTTAACCCGGACAGGTGAGCGCAGGCCATGAAACGTGAGTTGGGAGATGGGAGCAACGCGGCAAACCCGGGAGAGGGTAGTGTATGGGAGAGCCAAAGAGATGACCGTTTTGGAAATCTCACGCTGGAGCGTAGACGGCAGGAGTTGCGGTTGGAGATGGAGAGACTGTCGCACATGATGGATGGAAGCTCTCGGTGGTGTGGACCCGAGTTGAGTAGGCGGGATCCGTGTTGCGAACTGAGACGCTGCTCGGAAGTCTTCACAGGGGTGTTACCCAGATTTCCAACCGACGCTGAAGCGCCAGTATGGTATGGGTCCGCGGAGAGTGCCCTGGAAGCGTACGAGGTGCCGGAAGAGTGTTGGGGACGATTGGTTTTACCGTTGGTAGCGGAGAGAGTCCCATTTTCGCCCACGCGACTAAGCCAAACAGAGCGTAAAGATTACTAGGTAATTAAGCAAACGGTGTTTAACGAGCTTAAACTTTCGGCAGGGAAGTATCTAAGAAGATTCTTGGGATCAGGGAAGCGTGCGTATGAAGGGTGGATAACTTTTTCGACATGTTTAGAAAGCTACCTCTACTATTACCTTGAAGCAAGGGGGTGTCGACATTTAAGGGCCTGGTTAAGCTTTTGGTTGCCGAACAGTTAAAGAAAACATTGTCGGAGGAAGCCATATGGTATGTGAAACTCCAAGAAGGGAGAACGTGGATGAGTGCCCCAGAGATATCTGGGTTGCTGCCAGCGTTTGAGGAAACGCAGGGTGCGAACAGCGCGGCGAGACAGGCGAATCAAAAGCCAGCGGAATCGCAAGGCGCGAGCAAATCTAGAGCTTAGAATGAGACAGCGAAGAGCCACGGTGCCACAGAAAGCCTAGGCATGGAGGGAAAACTTAAGTCCAGGGCATGCTACAGTTGCAGTAGCGAAGGGCACCAAATATAGTATTGCCCTCAGCGCCAGAAACAGCCTGACAAACAGACTGAAGGGGTTCCGGGCGCTGAGAGCAAGAGCTCAGTGACGCACGTTTCGATGGGAGAACCGGTGGTAGTGCACAGTGACTTTATCATCGTGTCACTCGATTGTAAGGATAGGCATATCGGAGCTGTTTTGGACACGGGGGCGGAGATCACTGTGTTGCGGGAGAGCGCGATCCCATCGGAGATGGCGAAGCCGCAAGGCACTATTAACTTAACATCTGCGTTCGGTGGTACAGTGAAGGCGAAGCTCACGGTGGTCCCGTTGACGATGTCTAGCAAAAGCGGTGTTAGCACTGATCTAAAGGGGACGGTTCCCGTGCTTTGCGCGTTAATGGACCGGCTGACAGCACGAGCGGATTGCCTTCTGTCAGAAAAAGCGTGGAAATCGCATAAAAATGAATGCGCTTCCGAGAGCATGTCGAAAAGCGCGGAGAAGACAGGCGGCAGCGTGTGCTGCGGGTACTTGCCCGGTCGTTGATCAGTCGGCCGATGACGAAAAGCGAGGACACTACCAAGTCTGCGAGATATTTAGGAAAAACGGGGTGCCGTTCTGGGGCCAACCTAACGTGACTTCGATGCTGCAACCAAAAATTCCTGAAAAAGAGAGATTAACTAGAGAGAGCTCGAATTCGCAGAGAGTCGTGATGGGGGAAGTGGATATACTTCTCGAATGTGAACAGTGTTGCGTAGAGTTTTATTTGGCGAGCTACTTAGGGCGTGTTGCAGGTACCCCTTGTTGGGCACCTGATGGTGAGGAGCTTGCGATAGTCCATTCCTATGGTTGAGTGTACCAACCATAGGAATGGAACTGATAGAATTTCAGGCATCGTGTGGACACTACCTAAGCTACGGGCTAAATTACGCGGAGGTAGCTCGGCCGTTTTCTGAGCTAACGGAAAGCCGATTGCGGACAAAATTGCGTGGGCGGATAGGGTGTCTCGGCGGCCCGAGGCCACGCTGTGTGAGGCAGCACCTTTGATAAGAGTAGATCCCGAAAAGCCATATTGGCTCGTAGTGAACTTGTCCATGGCCACCTCTGAGGTCTACCTATCACGGCAGGCGAAGAGGGACGCTCAGGCGTCGATCGCGTTTACACGTCACAGGTTTTCTCCAACTCAATGCCGTGATTCCTTTTCAGTCAGCTGAAATTCAGGAGCGTTCAATTTCTGGCCCTTAGCCCACTGATGGCCATGGTCTGTGGCCGCGACCCACTATTGTTGCCGACGCATGCACACTATCGAAGGCACGTAATGGTCGCTCGGGAAATGGCAGCGGTGCCTCAGGGGCTGTTGGGACACTTGGTGGACACTCCATTAGTTAGGAGCGACGTTCGCGAACCTGGAGACAACTGAACATCACCAGGCATGGAAATGTGCGTGTGTGCCTCAGTGAAGTGTATATTTTCTCTTGTATGTGTAAGCATGCAGGAATTATGGTGTTCCTTGTTGTTTACTTGAACAGCACCTTGTGCAGAAGGCTGTGCGTGCTTCAGTGGAGTGTTTTTTGTGTATGTGTATGACTAGAAGCATGCATGAGTTGTACGATTGTACTTGTGTATACTGTGACCTCGTGTCGTTTTTCTTTTTTTTATTGCTTCGTGGTGGCATCCATTTGATGGGGCTCCTAGGTTTAAGCAGAAAGATTATTTCACGCGTTGCAGAAACGCCTCTGGCGTTCAAGGAATCGCGAAGTGCGGCCGCAGGGTTGGGGACGTTCAGTGCCATCCCTTTAAGGTGTGGGTATTCGCGTAGCTGCATTTGAGCGCTTGCACGAATCTTGGGAAGGGCGTGCAAGTTCTGGCGTCTAAGGCCAAGGTGGGTGAGTCTTCTTTGTCGCAAAATGGCACGCATCCCAAAGAGCCGATTCTCGGGAGACGATAATCCCGCCGTAAGGACGACCGTTTTGGTAAGAGGAACGCGGGCGGTGGCCCGCTTTTAACAACTAGCTGGATGGTCCCCGGCCAGCGCATTGCCGGCGGTTGACGTGAGGACAGTGTATAGACACCCATCCATCAGGATTAGAGTCCGCGGGACAGCTGTCATGCTGGACAGAGTAGTCATCGTGCGGTAAGGGCAGGAGGCCTGCAGCCGAATAGTGCCACCATTGTGTGCGTTCACACAGTTCGTGGCACGTAGTGTGCAGACCGGACCTTTCATCTCTCTCTATCCGACCGAATGGTCGAGCGCTTGAATAGAAGGGCGAGAGGAGAGGATGGCAACAAGTGTTTAGTCTGTCCAATAAACGAACTGAATTGCTTTGGTTGGCCGTGAGGATAATCGGGAGGGGCAACCAAGCGGTTAAAACCTGGCTCCCATTTCCGCACGGTCGTTCTGGTAGCAGCAAGGAGTGCTCTGCACTATCGGCACTGCCGAGGCAGCATGCGATGGTTCCAACGGTGAAAGTGTCCTGTAAATATGCAAATAAGTTCCTGTACATAAATTCGAGTTGTTGAACGTATCTAAATGCGCTGGTCTCCATCCTTCACAAGCAGCAGCAACTGCGACAAGAAAAGAGAGACACCAAGTAACCAACCTTCCACTCCCTTCTACAGCAACAGCCGCTACACAGCTGAGAGAGCTCTGCTCAACGAAACAGAGAGAGTGGGCAGAAGGTTTAGTTTTACTGTACGTTTAGCCTAAATTACGATGTTATGGTTTTATTCAATAACCCATTGCTATACCGCTAAACACACTGCACCCGATTGTAAGCTGGTTGCGCAAGGATATTGGGGCAATTAGCTTTACATTACGCAAGTAACTCGATCCTGGACGCGTACCGCGCACGAATGTTTCGTCTCCAAGGGTTACCCCACTATCTATCTACTAAAGAGCAGTTACATTTTATGGCTTCTTCAGAAGTTACCTTTAACGGGGTAGCTGTTTCAGGTGACCATTAGTTCTTTAGCTGCGCGGAAAAATTGTCATTCTAAATAAAAAACGTTCGACCCGTGCGCCAACATGAGCGCCGATTTCGCCTACGCTGGATGCAAGAAATATAATAGGCCAGAGAAGGTACAGAATGTGAGAACGATACAAAGATAGAGAGAAAGATCAAGAGAGCAAAAAAAAGACAAAGAGAATAAAGATAAAGACGGAAGAAAATTCAAGGAAACAATAGACCTTCGTGAGGTGACGTTCGAACCCACGTACCAACCGTCTGAAGGCGAGCGTAACAGCCACGCGACTGTAGAAACAAGCTAGAAGAACATACCACAGCCTTGTTCAGTACTGCAATAGATTTAAGACGAAAACTACGAGGAGGAGGGAAAAATGTGCAGGGCAGAGTAAAGCTTAGCGTATACAAAAGAGACATAGAAATAACGAAAGACAGAAACAGATTGAACAAGAGTTAGAAAGTGAAACGAAGACAGAGAGAGAAATAGAAAGCGGGAGCATGAGATATAATAAGAGATGAAGCAACAGAATCGAAAGTTGGGCTAGTTGGATATGCATGGTATAACTGTCAGTTCAAGCGCATGAATAAACAGAAAGAAAGAGAGGACAAGCGCTTGTCCTCTCTTTCTTTCTGTTTATTCATGCGCTTGAACTGACAGTTATACTAAGAAATGAAGCGTCAAAGAGACAAAAAAAAAGAGAGGGGAAAAAGTGCAGCAGAAAGACCGAGATATACAGAGAAATAGAGAGATAGACAAAAAAGAAACAACTATCAATAAGTCGACACAAAAATGACACAAAATAAAGTGCCCCAGAAGGAAAAAAACTTTCGCAACAAGACTGAACGAAATTCCAGCAGCGCTGGTCTATCGGCTTCATGGTCTGTTTAGCGTTGCGCTCCAGTGCAACCTACAGCCAAGATCATTTTACTACACGCGTTGAAGGAGAAACAATTGTGTGTTTCAGTGAGAACAGTGTGTCATTGTCGGTAATTTTGTATCATGCCTAAACGGAACAACACAGTCGGGTTTAAAATACACCATAAAATCATGATTAAACGCAGCCGGTCGGAATATCATGCAACTGTTTATTGAGTAGTTGTCGTCACGCACCAATTTTCATTCAAGTTAGCTGCTACTATATACAGGTGACTGTACTTATATCTACAGACTCCCACCGTCCGTTCAGCTTCAATCTGAGCTCCTTTCACAAATGCGTACACAGAATCGTTGATCCGCATTATTTTGCGGTGTTGTCGACATACTTTCTCAATTTTGTACTTTACTAGAACACAGGCAATTTTATGTACAAGTCTTCCCAAATTTACAACGTAACATCGCCAAGCGTCAGGGGCTCTCTAGCATGTTGAGGGCAGGCACGTGAGACGGGTGTTTAGAAAGTACGGATGTCCTGTAATCATTCATTATCGTTGTCATCTGTCAGTGACGAATGCGCAGATAAGACACCATACGGTCGGAAATGTCCTTATGTGTTATGTTAACGATGCGTCCACCAACAGATCGCACGTCAAACTTGTGTAGTACATACTTGCAATCGTACCGTCTATCATCATAGAAGAAAGAGACATGGTGGGACTCAAATCGTGCTCGCACTTCTTTAGAGCATGCAGAGACTCCAAACTAACCTGTACGGGAGCAGAACTAGCGCTGCTCCATAAACATAGTTATCTCGAAGCAGACAATCACCAATCAATTAAACTGGCCGTGCGGAATAGTGATCTTCCCGCCGCTGCCATCATGTCAAACGACGAGATGGGCTACTAGTTTCACAAGCTCTACTAGTAAACAATTACGTCGTTGATAATAAGTAAGCTAAGCTGCGCACCGTATATTATCGTAAATATTGTCACGAAGTCGTGACGGGATGAAGGGAGCAGACTGAATGTCCAGGTGAAACCTTATTTGACCGGTAAACAAAAAGTCACATTAGAGCAACGCACTGGCACGGATATGGGAGAACAGAGCGTCGGCCGTCGATCAAGTGACAAGCGGCGAAGCCTGTCGGCATTTATACATGTGCAGTCAAATACTCCAGCCTTACTACTGGTCGTAGCGCAAGCTATGAAATAATCCCTAGTGTTCACGTCTTGCGTGCTATCCTGACATAACAATCTACAATATTCAGAAACCTTTTCGAAGAATGAGGCACAGTTGGCGCCGAGCTTTTCTGACAGACTTTGAGAGCGTAACCCGAATGAAACAAAAGTGGGAATAAAAAAATGGCTCCGTACCTGCATGTTTTACTGCAAATGCCGTAGAAAGACAATAGTCTTGCATGTGGAAAAAGTGAACAAAATGTTTATTGGATGTTCTGTGCGAGAAAAGCAATGAATTATATTCTGGAAGCACTGCGTTAGAAAGTCTCAATCCGTGCAGCCAATGCAAACGAGCGCATCGAGGTGCATTAGACACGAACGCCATCTGGCAGTTATCTCTGTAAATGAAGGAAGGCGTGCGCGCCTGTCTCGGAGGCGATAACGTGTTGAACGCAAAGCGACGGGCCGGTGCCACCACCGTGTTATTTTAGCAAAGCGTTGGAAACACTTGCCTTTTTGAGCATCGTGTTGCACTGTCAGCGGAGCGTCATAAATGCTACGGTGCTTAGAATTACTTGTGTGTGCCTTCTCCAGTAAAAAGGCACACATATGAAACACCGAGGTGTTGTTATGGTGCCTCAGATATGCGCACTAGTAGCTTTTTAATTGACAATCGCACAAATATAAACGCTGAAACTTGAATGAACATTGGTGAACATTGAACATATGAACAGCGGCGGGTGCTGCGGACGTGGTTGGCTGTTTGAGGTGTCGTTGGGTCGCTTCGGTGCCATGCGAGGGATCATTACCACGGAGAAACAGACAAAGAAAGACAGACAGATCAAAATAGTGGCGTCGAAGGTCCCAAATAATGGCTATCGTCTTAAAAAAAAGAATGTGGGGCAATATGTTGATTGACGCCGAAGCGGACGAGGGGCGTTGACGTAGCTGCAGTAACCGCCGCGCCGTGGCGTCACTGGCCCGCCCATTTACCAGACTATCTCAGTTCCCTGCTTCACGTACCACTGAATAAGGCATGGCATAACTGAGATACTAATAATCTTCTCTTTATCTTACACTCCGCTGCCCCCTAGCCTCCTCCACTGCGAGTGGAAGAGGCAGCGGAACTTGCGCAAGTTTACGATAACGCTAGAAGCTTCAGTGCCGCTTGTATTGATGCATGTTGACGGACCGTACCACTGATCAGATGATCGATAACCGGCACTGGTTTTCAAAATCAGTGTACAGCATTCCCTGCTTGCTGTTGTTTGCATTTCAGTCTAGCCAACAGAAGTTCTGCCAAAAATACTTTTGTCTCGGACACGGTGATGGGGACTGCCGGCCATCGTCAACGTGACAATGCTGTTCCCGTTACTAATTACGTTATATATGTGTATGCTGCCAGACATTCGCGACGTTGGCTGCGTTACCACATTGACAATGTAGGTGACAGCTTATGCACCCATGTACCCGCACAGTCAGTCAATTTCTCTTCCTACTACTAATTATATTATACGCATTTACGCTGCCATACATAGGTGATGTTGGGTGCCCTGCCACGTAGACAATGTAGGTAATCGTGCATGCACACATATGCCCGTACCGACAGCCTGTTTCTGTTGTTTAATTTGGCTGATAGGCAAGTTTGGTCTGTACAAAAGCGCGATTGCTTGCAGTTCATAGCATGAACACGGTGCCACCACAGACTAAGTAAGGATGCAAGTTTCTTTTAAAGTCCTCTTGCCTGCATCCTAACCTAAATATTCATATTCTTTACATCTCCGTGTGACAAAACAAGGACTGTAGAGTAGTGCCCCCTTACCCAAATATTACGAGTGCTAAAGTTCGTTCTCATCAGCTGTAGGGACAAGCTATAATTATTGCGTCTCAACTAAGGGCAACAGAGTCACACACGCGTGACATAAGAGTGACGTTTCTATTCGCAGATTTGATGCTGTGCGGTGGATGAGGCAAACCTTTATTTCCATGAGAAATTTTTACATAAAGTAGAATAAAAAACCGTGAAAAAATGCAGCGTCGAATTCTCTAGCTGTTTAGAATTACCACGACTGGCCCGCCACGGCTGGTCTGTTCGCGGTTTGCGAGACAGTACCGCTGATAGGTCACCTCTGCTGCGAACGCCAGCAGAGAGAGGGAGCATCCGACGAGATAGACGTTGGCGTAATCGCTGAAAGAGATGTCAAACACAGCCAAAGCTGGGCCATCGGCACAAGGTCTGAATCGCATTCTGTTGTCATTCAGCACGAGACCATGCTCTCTCATTGCAATCAGAAGTAGTTGGTGCTGGTGCCTGAAAAGGTACAAAGTATCAAGCAAGCAGATATGCAATATAATCATACTGAGTTTTCTGCTGAATATCGGTGGTCAATTATTGTTGGAAATCTACCTTCATTATTGCTCATGTGATACTGTGGTCAGACTTGTGCCTTGCGTTTACGTTTTTGAACATGGTTGGTCACCAAAAAAGTACATTCACATTTCTATGTATTGAAATACTCCACAAAGTGCCCATTCCCCTTTCCCTCCTCCGAAAAAATTCCTACAAAATATTATATCTCAACTTTTTGTGATGTTTATAGTGATCAGTGTTAAAATATTTATCATTCATTCCATAGCTGCTCAATAGATGGCCACACTTAGACTTGCTCTTGCAACTGAAAACGCAGCTGATGTGCCGAATCTTTTTGAAGGACGACCCGGACCATACGTCAATAAATTTGGTGCTCCCCTTTATTTTATTCAGCAAGTTTTCTGCTAATTAAAAATGGAATACTTGCTGTGCTCGAAAGCATGTTCCGCAAACTTATAAAATCATATGACAGTGAACATTAAAATATGCTTAGCAGTGTTGGAACTCTTTTTTTTTGCTAAAATATTCTCCAAAATGATGACAAAATGATTGTGAACGCCATAGTAGACAATGTGTCACGTCTCCGCGAAGTGCACGGAAACCGCCTTGCTATCACTTCGAACAAGTTCGACAATGCATCTGCTAGGTGTATTGCAGCAAACTACATTTCACTATTGGAGTTGAGCAACCAAAAAGAGTGTCCAAAGTTAATAAAATGCTTGTACGCCATGATGTTATATATTTTAAATGTGCAAACCGCAAGTCGTGTCAGGCTTGTTTGAACCAATATGTCTTTGAACAAATCGCGGAAATGGTTTTGTAATTCATTTATTTACGTCTAGATTTCTAGTACCACGTTGTTCAAGCAGAGAGAATTGGCTTGTACTGCGAATGGGGGTCCCAACACATACGTGAACTGCAGTGACGATTGCGTGATACAATTTTTGTAGAGCGACGTTGGACATACAGGCAGGACATACATACCTCAATGCGTGATTACTTGAGCACAACCGGAAATTAAAACAAAAAGGTTATGATAATTTCCTGGCGACCATTTGCGCAGAATCCAACTGCATGCCGGTATTTGATAAAAACAACTGTGGTTCTACTCACCCTAACGATAATATTTGGCTCCTCATTGCGAAGCGGCGATAGAAAATCTAAGCTAGCCAGCCATGACAACACGCCAGCCATCGCACTAACAAAAAATAACTATATGTATATATATTACTTGAATTCAGCGGCACGTGGTTTTTCAACGTAATATCCCCTGCGGCTTAGTTTTAGTTTGTCTTGATCCCAGGGCATTGATTCATATAATTGCGATGTCGTGTGACAGGTATATATTCTTGGTTTCGTGCAATAAAGTTTTAGTTGGAAGTTAGGTGGCACATTATGAAATACCTACCAGCCCGCTCGCACACCATAATTCACTGTCCCATGACCTTGAAAGCGCATTTGACTACGTATTTAGTTCACACTTTGTCCAGGTAAGGGGTGCCCGGGGTGAAACTTTGGCGCTGCACAAGTAAGCTCTATTTGTACTCATGATATCAGGATGTCTACTACGATAAAGTTAAGCTCAGGGCACCCTAAGGTTCTAAATTAGTGCGTATTTATCCTAGAATGTAAGTGATACTATCGCAATGTCTGGTACCTCGGAACCGATCTTGTGCGCTGATAATAGAAACATTTTCTTTTCCGCAGGCAATATAATTCAATCTGGAATTGCGTGTAAATGTTTACCTATAAGTTGCTTCAAGTTTTTATGGCGGAATAAGCAAGTTCTCAATGATAAAACGTAACCTATATGACAATCTGATATATCAAACTAACTTTCAAAATAAGGGTAAAACTTGAAGGTAGCTCCATGGGACAGGTCCAGTAACGAAACTTTTTTAGTGTGCAACCAGGTGGACATAAATAGGAAAGCAAGTGTGAATCACCTTATTATCGCATTAGAGCCAATAGTTCGTTGTTTTGCGAAAACATAGCACTTTATACTGCGAACAAGAAATATCTGCCTAGCGTAAACTGGAATTCTGAGGTACCTTATAGAATAGTAGTCTGGTGGTGGCATCCTGCAGATGGGCATCCTCACCACAAAGATTACACTTCAATTATTACTATATCAAAAACGTTAAAGATTATCCTAACTATTTTTTAGAAGAATGTATGACGCTAAATGTAAGGGCCATAGAATTATTTTGTCGTTTGGCTGAACGCAAGTGCACTATAAAACACCGGTACCCATTTTATGACTTGTGACACTGTTGATATGCAAATTTGTCCGCTCGATGCGTAAATTAAACCAGTATATTATCCTCATGCACAATTTCATACGCAACGTTGATTGATATGTGAATTAACGTCCCGAAACAACCTTATGATTATGGAAGACGCCGTAGTGGAGAGTTCCGGAAATTTCAACCACCTGGGGTTATTTAACGTGCTCCCAGATCTCAGCACTTGGACCTACAGCACTTTCGCCTACATCGAAAATGCAGCTGCCTCAGCCGGGATTAGATCCAACGACCTGTGCGTAGGCAGCCGAATACCTTAGGCAATAAACCACTGTGGCGGGGTCACTCGCAATGTCAAAATTGGAAGCCACAACTTGCGTATTTAAATTCTTCGCCTAAAGCGCCACTGCGTAACATTTTTACTTCCGTTACACTTTCACACACACCGTCTATCTCTTGCTCACTTGGTCTAACATTTACTCTAAAAAATCTACATTTTAGCGTACGTAACGTGGTACTTAAATAGGAGCCTTAAAAGCTCTCTAATGACCATTTTGAGGTGAAAATTATGAGGGCTTGTGAAATAACATCTCAGAATCACACTAGACAATTCCAAGGAAGTCGATAATGTATTTTAAGATTCAAAACAGGAGGACGCCTTGAATTGTGCCTACTTCAGTAAACAAAAAAAAACATTTAAGATGTTAATAAACGTCCATTCATGTTGTGGTCAGTTATGTTCCATTTTTTGAAGAAATTTCGCTCTTGAAATGCCGGCGAAATTTGTTTCCGGTGTTGCTCATATCAACCAAATGAGAAGAGTCATTGTTTTGTTGCTCCAGGAACATGACACTTCGAAAGACAATTCCAACCATAACGCAACCCACCCCCAACCCGCCGTAAACGATCAACCACGGTCGTAAACGGCACATTCAGGCAGAGACTACAGACAAATTTGTTAGGTGGGAAATTAAATCCTCTGTACGCGCAAGGTCTGTTGCTCTTACTTCACTACTAGTCCACAGAGCTGGGAAAAATATCGGCGCACACATATGTAAACATTGAGACTAAATAGGCGTACATCCCTTTCATAAATTGGAGATGAAACAGCCGAAGAGTAATAATAAAAATCACACTTACCTGTGAAAAAATCGCGCGTGCATCAGGAGCCACTTCAAGAACAAAACAAGTTGCTCTTCACCGGCCACAAGAGTAGTCGAACATCCATCGTTTTCACAAAAAAAGTGGCACATATGCACGATGACGTGCGTGCCTCTTCGAGCTAATGGAAAACAGTAATCCTCGACACTATGAGTTAGGCATTCAAGCCCGCACGATTCCACAGCTTGAAGCAGCGAGTTAAGGTGCGAAACGTTACCGCCAAATTTATCAATGATGTTCTTCGCGACGAAATGCATGCAGGGCAATATTCTTTTCGACCAGTAGAGACTCGAACTCCCTTATCATCTTCATTTCAGAAGAGAGGGTAGGCACACTACGAGACGCCGTGATCTCAGTTTGTGTGAACTGCACTAGAATGAACATTGCGAACATCCAGACGATAGTTGACACTTTTACAATTGTCGACTTGGCATTCTGTATGGCTGCCCGAGACTGTCCAAGGTAGGTGTTCACAAAGAACATGAACAAATGAGAATGTCTGGCAGCAGGACACGAACGAAGGCGACCTTATGCAGCAATTAGTAGAAGCAATACTAATGCAAGCGGAAATACTATGAGAGAGACTAAAAAGAAGGACAACCACAATGAGCGAAACGAAGGTGGCTGAGCAGTCTCTCGTCGTGAAAGAAGCATAGTGAAGATGGCGGAAACATGACGTAACCGTAATACGACCCCATAGAAACGTGATTCGATATGTCGATGATGAAGTCAACGCTTCGGTCCAGAAGTAGCGACTCGGTCTCTCCGTTATTGCACGCTTCGACTAGAGTTATGGTAAGAGCAGCGTAAGCACATTTGATGAGAGGCATAAGCTTTTTTCCCTTGTTAGATAGACGCGAGCTGTAGTCTTGGTTCGCAAAAAGTACCCGATCGTCTTAAGGCAACTTCCCAACATATAGTCCGCGTTCTGCAAGCATACTGACGTCGGCTCTTGCGAACACACGGTGTTTTTCGCAAGACCTGTATCCGTCCAGCGGCGCGTTTATATCCACCTGCGTCACGCTCATCACTTGGAAAAGGTGTCCTGACATTTTTCGCTGCACTTGGGCGTGCTCGCGCGCAGCAATAACCCACTGAATGTAGGAGTGGTACCGCTTGAAATGACCGACGATTTTCTCGAAAACATGCAACCAGCGTATCTCTCGAAAGGAAACAAGAACCACACCGGACCTTGGAAAACTGCTGCCGTCTTGCGTTGCGTACTCCAGGACACCTTCGAATTATTTAGGCCCCACCCGAAAATTCCACATCGTTGTTGGAACTTGGAACTCTACTGTGAAGTCGCCCGCTGACTGATCGTGTCTCAAAAAAGCAATAATGGTGACAGGAGATGTTGGACTTGCGAGGGCTTTGAATGTACTTATGGCCAAAAGTGTCATTTGCCCATAAACTTTCAGAAGTGCCACACAAATCGATACCGCTGATTTCATAACTGACATCATGTTGAGTATTTATCTCGCTTGTCGTATATCCCCTGGCGAAGCTGTCGCAGAATAAGCTGTAAATTCTTTGTACACGAGAAAGCCGCTAGCGTAATAAGGTACCCGGGTGGGAGCATGGTTTTTGATTGATTTGTGGTGTTTAACGTCCAAAAGCCACCATATGATTATGAGAGACGCTCTGGAAATTTAGACCACCTGGGGTTCTTTAACGTGCACCCAAATCTGAGCAGACGGGCCTACAACATTTCCGCCCCCATTGGAAATGCAGCCGCCACCACCGGGATTCGATCCCCTGATCTGCGGGTCAGCAGGAGTACCTTAGCCACTAGACCACCGCGGCGGGGCGGGAGCAGGGTTAAGGGCCGCGTTTGAACGCGTAGGTTGGAGTGCTGTCGTAAACTACGCGGAAAGAAATGTACCTGCAAAACATGTTTACTTCTCCTTGTATGTGTATTTTTGTGTTGTCATTGACGACAGTGATTTTAGTTTTGTTATTTTTCAGTTCGAGTTTTATATTTTTAGTTAGTTGGAGGTTCTGTGAAGTAATTTCACAATAATCGTGAACTCACGAGCTAGCCTTAATATGCCGTGCAGCGTTCTACCGCCTTCACATTATATTCCGCTTGTTTCTTTATATAGACCCCCTGCTGTTCTAATGAAGGCCTCGCGTGTGAAGCAAAGCTCGTCATGTGAGTGTATTATTACAATCGACACAGCACTATATACGCAAGCAACTCGCGGACGCGCGAAGGAAGGTTGATATATTGACCCATAAATCGGTATTTGTCGTTTTTGTTCTCCGTGGAAGGTAGTTTCAACAATAAGGATGCGTAAGAAGGCCATTATTATGAAGAAACAGTCGCTCACTTCATACTCTCTTTTCTCGTTCTCTCTTCACATCTTCAGGGCGATACATCGCTTGAAGAGTGGAGGTGGTTTTGGCTACCACCAGCCTGGCAGTCCAGCTTCAGGCGAATCAGAGAGCTGAGGAGGTGGCACCAGGTATAGCCTGGCGGGTCACCCACTTCCTTAAGTTAGAAGACAATAACATTATGCTCTCTCTCTCACCATCGTATCTATCTTTGCTTCGTGCACATGATACAACGGCGAGCGTTCTAACCACTTAGCAACCATACCACTTAGCAATCGTAGCATAGCAATGTATAGTATAGCTTATTCTAGTAGGGGGGGGGGGAAGAAACTAAGGGTGGAGCAGCAGTTGTTAGGGTAAGGAGGAAGAAAAAATAAAGTATAGCACGAAATTTAAGACACAGAGAGATGCAGACACAAGAAAACGAAGAATGTGAGGAAATGGAAAGAAATACAGAACCAGAGAAATGGAAATAAACTTGGATGAAAGTGAATACGCAAGGACAAAAGTAAGAAAAAAAACGTGTATCAGTTCACCGTCATATTAATGAGTACAACATGAAAATAAGACAAGTCGTTGCATAAGCAGCTGCATCAGTTAGTCATTTACCAAGTCAACTAGCTTTGTGTTGGAATGTGCCGAATATCCAACTTTTTTCATTACAAATAAGAGAAACAAGAATTTGAAGGTGGCACGAGCATGGCTTTAGAAAGTAGAACCCGGTTGCGTTATCAAGCGTCGTGCGCATCGTCCTGTCAACTGCTTCCATTGCCTACGTTCTTCGTGCATGCCTTGACCATGCCATACCTTGGTCGCAGTGGTATAGTAGATGAGGTACTCGGCTGCAGACCCACAGGTTGCGGAATCGAATCCCGGCTGCGGCGTCTGGATTTCAGATGGGGGCGAAAATGCTGTAGGCCCGTGTGCTCTGATTTGGGTGCACGTTGAAGAACCCGAGGGAGTCGAAATTCCCGTAGCCCTCCACTACGGCAGCTCTCATAATCATATTGTCACGGGGTCATGACGTAGACGAAGGGAGAAGACTGCAGGTGGAATGATAAGCTGTTTATTTGGGCCTAACTTGTGGACACGTAAATGTAAAGTGAGATTACAGCAAGACGCTAGCACTGATAGCGGCGAGCAGAGCGTCAGCAGTCGATCAATTGACAAGCAGCGAGGTGTGTCGGCATTTATAGACTTGCCTTCGAATGTTCTAGCGTTATCGCTATCGGTGACGTAGGTTTCAGAATAATCTGTAATGTTCATGAGGTGCGCGTATTCTCAACAAAATGATCTACTACAGCCTCGAGAATTTTCGGACATCATAGGCGCGGTATGCGCTGAAAGTAGGGTAACGGGATGATAACAAAACTTAGGAAATGAACGTGTCGTTGTCCCACTCTGAAAAAAGGCATCGTGCCGATGTTTTAACAAACAACGAAGGTACAATAATACAGAAAATAAACAATAGGCACAAGCAACATAGAACAGGAACAACAACAAATTATAGTCCTTGGGTTCGTGCATGAAATGGCTTGAGGCGTACGACAAACGACTTCAGGCCAAGCACGGCGCCGTTGAGAGTCCGTAATGCCGTCAGGAACAACATCATAGTCGAGTGGGCCGAGACGTCAAACTACTCTGTTCGGTCTAAAGTGCCGTCGTAGAAGTTTTCACTGAGTCAACGTCGGCGAAGCGGTGTCCCGATACCCAGACACGCTCACCGGGCTGGTACTAATGAAGATTTGAAATTAGAAAGAAAAACAACCCTGCAGCAATGACACAGTGGGGCTTGAACCCGGGTCCGCTAAGTGCCAGCCAAATATTCTACCACTCAGTTACGCCGGTGCTTGTAACTTGTCAGACTTGCCTTTGAAAGGTATGACCTAGAACTGATGGCACAGTGGTGCTCGAACCCGGGTGTGCTGGGTGCCAGCCCAGTGTTCTACCACTGAGCTACTCCGGTGCTTGTGACTTGTTGTCAAACTTGCCTTAAGCAGGCTTGCTGTCGGAAAATCAATCGTGTTAGTACGACTTATAAATTGTTATACAACAGCGAAAGAACAATGAGTCGTCGCACAATGTGATTAGCGTAACGAGTGGGCCGTCCAGGGCTCCAACCCATCACAAAAGCTTGTTCGTGTCTCCCTATTAACTGTGGCACGTACACACTTCAGTCACAATTCCTCACCGTTGTCAGCCACTGCGTGAGCAATTCGCACAAAATTCTTAGCAGGTGTTTAGCGGATAGCAGGCTTCTCAGAAGAATGACAAAATAGCATAGCGAATGCTAGCCTACTACCCAAATGTTCATTATTAATGCTCTAGTGGGTACCAAGCAAGTGTGCTTGCAGTTGTTACCAAATGAGTGTTTCGAAAAGACTCTGAAAAGCCGCTCTTCTAGCTTTCGTTGGGACTGTGCTGCACCTACCACGCAGGCCTGGCGTTTTCATGCGAAGGTTATGTATAGAAGGACGACATTCCACGTCTTGTGTTCGACGTCGACGTACTTGACCAGCATGCTAACGATGGTCCTGTTTACGCGCTTGGTGAGACCATTGGTCTGTGGGTGGTACGCTGTTGTGCGGTGGGGACTTGTTTTGCTGTATGCCAAAATCGCTTGGGTTAGCTCCGCAGTAATTGCCGTACCTGTGTCGGTGATGAACACCTCCGGGGCGCCGTCACGATGTTTTCGACGAAGAATTTGGCCACCTCAGATGCACTACCTTTCGGCAGGGCTTTTGTCTCGGTGTAGCGGGTATGGTAGTCCATATCTACGACGATCCATTTGTTCCCACAGCCAATGTCGAACACAGCTTAAGTAAGCCCACACCAATGTGCTGGAACAGACGGCGAGGTGGTTCGATGGGCTGCAGAAGTCCTGCTGGCCGTATAAGCGGTGTCTTTCGTCTCTGGCAGTTCCGGCATGTCCTCACATTATGATTGACGTCGGCGGCAAGGCGCTGCCAGTAGTATTTCTGTTGTATTCTCGCGAGTGTGTGGGAAAACCAAGGTGGCCATCATTGGGCCATCGTACAGGGCCAGCGTAATTTTCGGTCGCATTGCCGAAGGTATGACGATAAGGTAGCTGGCTCGGGCTGGGGAGAAGTTCTTCTTTACAAGGACGTTGTTTTTTAAAAAATTGACGTCAGTCCTTTGCCGGAAGATTTTTGGAACGACGCTGGTTTGGCACTCCAGGTGTTCTATTAGCCTGCTCAGTTCAGGGTCGCGTCGTTGTCGCTCGGTGAAGTCGTTGGCACCTACGATTACCAAAAAGTACTCATCATCCTGGTCGTCCCACGGTGGTGGATCGACTGGGGAACGAGACTGGCAGTATGCGTCGGACTGTTCCCTCCAGACTTGTACACGACGGTAATGTCGAATTCTTGAAGTCTTAGGCTCCATCGTGCGAGGCGACATGAAGAATCCTTACAGTTAGCTAGCCAAGAGAAGACGTGGTGGTCGCTCACAACTTTGAAAGGCCTGCCGTAGAGATAAGGGCGAAATGTTGATGCTGCTCAGGTGATGGCAAGGCACTGCTTTTCTGTTGTGTAATAATGGGTCTCGGATTTTGATAGCGACTGGCTAGCATAACTGATAATCCTTTCCAGACCGTCGATCTTTTATACAAGGATGGCGCCGAGTCCTACGATGCTTGCGTCGGTGTGTACTTCTGTTTTGGAGTATTTGTCAAAATGTGCACGTATATGCGGTGTCTGCAAGCGTTGTTTGAGTTTCTGGAATGCTTCAATTTGCGCTGTTTACAATTTAAAATCGTCGTCGGTCTCCGCGAGTTGCGTTAGTGGTTCGGCAATCTGTGAAAACCTTTTGACAAAGCGTCCGTAAAAGGCGCACATGCCGAGAAATCGGCGCTCGGCCTTTCTGTCGGTGATTGGCGGGAAGGCAGTTATGACAGCTGTTTTCTGCGGGTATGGGTCAGCTCCAGTTTTGCTTATCACGTGATCCAAAAATAGGAGCTCCTTGTACGCGAAACAGCATTTTCTGGCTTTAGTGTAAGTCCCGCGCTCCTGATTGCTTGAAGGACAAACTCGAAGCGCTGGAGGTGTTCGTCAAAGCTTGACGAAAAACAACCACGTCATCCAAGTAAACAAGGGAAGTCTGCCACTTCAAGCTAGTCAGGACCGCATCCGTGACTCTTAGGAAAGTGGCAGGTGCCTAGTAGAGACCAAAGGTCGTCACCTTGAACTCAAACAGGCCATCGAGCGTTATGAAGGCAGTCTTTTCTTGATATTTCTTGTCGACTTCAATTTGCCAATAGCCAGTCTTGAAGTCCCTCTAAGAAAAGTACCTAGCATTGTGAAGGCGATCTAGAGCGTCGTCTATCCTTGAGAGCAGGTTCACGTCTTTCTTCGTGATTTTGTTCAGGTGGAGATAGTCGACGCAGAAGCGTAGAGTTCTGTCCTTCTTCACTAACACCACCGGTGACGCCCATAGACTCTTTGTAGGCTGAATGATGGTGTCGCGTAGCATTTCGTCGACTTGTTTCTTTATGGTCTCGCGTTCTCGCATCGACACTTTGTCTGGACTCTGGCGGAGTGGCCCGTTACTGTCCTTTGTTAGGATTCGATGTTTAGCGAAAGGAGTCTGTCGAATTTTTGACGATGACGAAAAGCATTCTTGTATTTCAGGAGAAAGTTTTTGAGCAGTTTTTGTTAATACGCCGTAAGGCTCGGATTAACGTCGAAAGCCGGTTGAAGCGCTTGAGTCGTTGTAGTGCATTCGGCAGAATCAATGATGGCGGGAACGTTGCTGGCTTCTAGTATTTTTTCGATGTAAGCAACCGTCGTAACTTTGCTGACGTGCTTGTACTCATTGCTGAAGTTCGTAAGCCACTCTTGCGTTATTTCCCCGCAGCTCGGCAATTCCTCTGGCGACACAAATTTCGCGGTTGATCAACAGGTGCTGGTCGCCTTCAACGATGCTTTGCGTGTCTGCTGATTCTAGAGTGCGGACGGAAATGCTGATGCTGAAGCGAGAAGGAATGATGACTTGCTCTTCCAGCACATTCAAAGCGTGCCTCTCTGACGGTGTGGGCAGCGGCAGTGCTTTTTTTCTGTGGTAAGCGTTACGGCCTCTGACATTAGGTCGATGACGGCACCGTGTTCGCTTAGGAAGTCTATCCCAAGTATAACGTCTCTAGAGCACTGCTGCAGAATTGGAAATCTGGCAAGATAAGTCCGGTTATCGATGGTGATTTTTGCTGTGCAAACACCAGCCGGCGTTATTACGTGACCCCCCATGGTCCAGATTTCAGGGCCTTGCCAAGCAGTCTTCACTTTCTTTAACTTCAGCACGAAAGGCCCACTTACGAGGGCGGTGCCGTTGTGGCCGTCGAACATTACGTCCAAGTCGCTAGTTCATCGTCGTGCGTTTCGGTTCGGTCGTGGCATTGGGTCACGGCTACGTTGGTTTCCTCCACTGCTTCCATGTTGTGTCGTCAGGTCGTCTTCAGTACGGGGGGTTTCGTCAAGGCTTTTCCTGGTTCACCCCGTGTTCGGAAAGTACCGTCGCGTCGTCGTCGTCAGAGGATCTTCGGTAGCTAGTCACACTGCAACCACACCTCCAGTGGTTGCTGCCTTTCGTTTCCCGGATAAGGGCTAGGAGACCGGCCCCGAGGTGGGCCAGTGTACGTCCGGCAGTGAATCGACATGTAGCGGCCGGGTGACGGCGAACAAGATCCTCGGAGTGTCCACTGCGCTGCTGCAAGGTAGTCAGCAATGTCACAGGATCTCTCCCCCCGGTGTGGACGCGGCACATCTACAGCAAAACCACGCAGTCCCATCTGACACTACTGGCAACGGCGGTAAGTGTGGCTAGCTTCTGCACAGTGATAGAAGAGGTCGGTAGTCGGGAGCACGCCACACGCCGGTTTTCATTGGACCGTTGTGCTGGCCAGTGGGTGAACGGTATGGTGTCAACGGTGGCGGTGGCAGGTGGCAGAACTGCGACGGTGCAGTCTCTTGATGTGGGTGCGAAGGTGGAACGCAGCGTCGTGCTGCAGCAGCGTAGCTGAGCAATTGCGGCTGAGGCTGCGGTGCTTCGGGAACTTCAAGCGATTTGAACTTCTTCACGGACAATGTCGGTGATCGAGTCCACTTGAGGCTGCAGTGGGGGTAACAGCTTGCGCAGCTCTTCCCGCACAATTGCTCGGATAGTCTCGCGCAGGTCATCAGAGAAGAGTTGTGTTTCTGCGTACTCTGCCGTAGAGCGGCGTTTTAATTGTTGGTTGTGCATCTTCACCGTCTTTTCAATCGCTGTCGCTTCGGAGATCAATGCCCCAACAGTGCATGGTGGGTTTTGCATCAGACCCGCAAATGGTTCCTGCTTTATTCCTCGCATAAGGAAGTGAACTTTTTGTATTCGAGCACACCAGGGTTGGCGGGCCGGAAGAGTTTGGTCATCTCTTCCGCGCAGAGCGTCATGTCTTCGTTTAAAAGCTGCGATCGGGTTTCAAGCAGGGCTTCCGCCCTCTCTTTGCGTATTACGCTCGTGAATGTAGCGAGGAACTTTATGCGGAATGTGTCCCATGTTGTCAGGGTTCGCTCCTGGTTCTCGAACCACGTACGAGTAGCATCCTTTATGGCGAAGTACGCACGACGAAGCTTATCTTCGCTGGTCTAAGCACTGAAAAAAGCCACTCGATTGTATGCCTCCAGCCAACTTTCCTGGTCTTCAAGGGCTGAGCCGTGCCCCGCCGCGGTGGTCTAGTGGCTAAGGGACTCGGCCGCTGACCCGCAGGTCGCTGGTTCGAATCCCAGCTGCGGCGGCTGCATTTCCGATGGAGGCGGAAATGAAGGAGTCCCGTGTGCTCAGATTTGGGTACGCGTTAAAGAACCCCAGGGGGTCTAAATTTCCGGAGCCCTTCACTACGGCGTCTCTCATAATCATATGGTGGTTTTGGGACGTCAAACCCCACATATCTATCTATCAAGGGCTGAGCCGTGGAAAGACAGTGGCTCCTTGGACTGTAGGAGCGGGATCGGTGTGGATGGCACATGGTCTGTCATCGTTGCTGCGGCCATGGTCAGGGACTTGGAATTCCGGGTCTTCTCAGGTAGAGGCCCAAACTCTGTGGTGGTAGACCTTGATGCCTGCGGCTTGTTCGCTTCTCAGTGTTGTCGTCGATGTCTTCACGACTGGTGCTGGCTGTACGATTTGATGGGGCCATCTGGTACATAGAAGGAGCAGCAACTTCACCAGATCTCACGGGCTCGTGACGTGGACGAGGAGAGCAGACTGTACGTCGGATAATAAACTGTTTATTTGGACCTAACTTGTGGACACTTAAAAGAAAAGTCAGATTACAGCTAGACGCTGGCGCTGATAGCGGTGAGCAGAGCGTTGGCCGTCGGTCAACTGACAAGCGGCGAAGCGCGTCGGCTTTAGTACACTTGCCATCAAATGTTCTAGCGTTATCGCTATCAGTTACGTGGGTTCCAGAATAATCTGTGATGTTCACGAGGTGGGCGTAATCGCAACAAAACGATCTACTACAGCCTCGAGGCTTTTAGAACATCGTAGGCGTGGTTTGCGCTGCACGTAGTGTAACGGGATGATAACAAACTTGAGGAAAGGAACGTGGCAGTATGTCTGAACAGTCTGTAATCTGTGAGCTTAAAACACTGCGCTGGTTGCGCGATTCACATGTTTTGACAACCGACGCAGTTGTACGCTTGTGCCACACAGCAGTAAACGCGCTAAAGAGACTCGGTCCCTTAAATGACATATATATAAAGATATTTTTTTCGGAATCAGTTTCAAGAAATAGAGTTTTTACAGCAATAGAGCAGCCTGTCTTCGCTTCTCAATCAAAGCTAGAAGTTTAATAAATTCTGTTTGTATTTTTTATAATTTGGGGTCACCTACACAATGATAATCTGTCGTTCACAATGAACGGTGCCCACAGTGACACCAATGCCCAATTTGCTAATAAGTGAACCTTTGAAAATTTCTCATTTAATACTTCACGACAAGAACAATGCAAAAACGCACGGTACTCACAGTCTGGGCAAGAAATTCAAAAAATTACAATTTCACGCGATTGTCCCCTCGCCTCCCGCCCAAAATAAAGAAAAGAGTTCTGGTTCAGTGGAAATCGCTGATGTTCTTTACGGAATATTCTTTTCGTGGGACGAAGATGGCTTTGTGGTCTTTGGAAGTGTGACAGTATTTTTTTTTTGCGAGAAAAGAAACAGGATCGGTACATGCGCATTGACGTTCTTATCTTTACAAACCAACCATTGATTCAGGGATCCACAGTTAAGCCGTCCTGAGTGGTGAAATATTGATCCGTTGTGCGCGCCGACGAGTACCTTGCATGACAATTTGTTGAGTGTCATAGCGTACGTTCATGAGGATGTTCGCAATGCGTGCAGAGGCTTAATCAAATGAAATATCAGCAACTCATGATTAAGAACCAACCAAAGCAGAAAGTGAGGTAGAGGTGGTAATATGGTGGACTGGATGAAAGGGCTATGTCATGAGTGTAAGACATGTACGATGCCACATCTCAGAATAATCGTTTTAGAACCTAGAACTACCTACTTGTCTTGTTAAGTTGGCAAGTAAGAAAATCACAAGTGCGTGCGCACACACACACACACACACACACACACATGCACGCGCACGCACACGCACACACACACACTACGAACTAGCACCTACCTCTGTTATAAACGGCAACAGACGAATCCACATGCGACAGAGAATCGAAGTAGGTTTTCTGCAGAAAAAATATTCCGCACACATTAACACAGGGCTCGAACCTTCGTGTTGAAACGCTGCACTGAGCGCCACCCTCGACTGAGTATCTTCCTGTGCCAGTAGCCCTTTCCCGTATAGTACTTTAAAGCTGACTATCTGACAGCTTGGCCAGGTAGTATGCAATTGTTATCGAGGTCAATCGCGATGTTAGTTACGAAGCTAGTGGTTTTCATTATTCAACTATTTTAGACAGCTCCAGCCCATATAACACCTTTGGCTATAACTAGCTTTGAAGCCGTTGCAAGTCCGTCATCTCCTGTGGCCTTTATTGATTCGCCAAGACACATTGAATCCTCAAAGAACTTGACGCGAGAGTTGCAACATTCAATAACTAGGTGGAATTTTTCCGGGGGGGGGCGCAAATCGTTCGAAGGTTTCTTGAAGTACATAACACAGGACGATGTCAGTTTCGCAAGGCCTGGTGTCGTCCTTGTGTCCTTGCGGGAGCTACGCTCATTGCGAGGTTTTCAGAATTTCATCGCCGATTTTGAGCGGTACCACTCGTACATTCAGTGGATCATTGCTGCTCCTGACCACAACCAGGTGTTAAAAACGCTATCAGGACACCTGTGTCAAGTTTTTAGCGTGATGTACTATGATGTAAACGCACCTCTGGACGGGTGCAGGTCTGGCGAAAAACGTCGCACGATCCCCGCAGCGGAACTCGGCGTGCTCGGAGAACGCGTGTCAAATGCTGGAAGGTTGCCTAAAAACGATCGTGTAGTTTTCGCAGCCCAGGACAACAACTTTAAGCTTTGTTATAAGAAAGATAAAGTTATGCCATTAATCAGGCGTGCTTACGCCACCATCAACACCAGCCTCGTTGAAGTGTGCAACAATGGAGAGATGGAGTCGCTTCAGCTGGACCGACGCGTTTACTTGTCGCCCAAGTCTCAAAGCACGTTCCCATGAGATCTTATTACGGTTACGTCATGATGCAGCCGTCTTCGCTATGCTTTCTTTCTCGACAAGCGACTCTTTTGCCACCATCGTTCGTTTCGTCATGGCTGTCCTTCTTCGAAGTCTGTCTGGTTATGTTTCCGCTTGCATTGGTGCTCCTTTCGCTAACTACCGTGCAAGGTCGCCTGCATTTAGTTGCCGCAAGCAGATATTCAGATTAGGCAATGTTTTTTGTTAGCACGTACCTGGGTCGGAGCCCAACAGCAATACGGAATGCGAGGTCAACAGTCGCAAAAATGTGTATCATGATCTGGATGTTCGCGATGCTCATTCTAGTGCAGTTCACACAGACGGAGATAACAGCATCTCGCAGTGTTCCGGCCCTCTCTTCCGAAATGAAGAGTGTAGTGGAGCTCGAGTCTCGGTTGAACGGTGGTAGCATAAGGCCTTGCATGTTTTACTACATGAAGAACATCCTTGATGAGTTTGGAGGTAGCGTGTCGCACCTAAAGTCGCTGCTTAAGGCTATAGACGCGTGCGAGCTCAAATGCCTAACCTACAACTGCGAGGATATGTGTTTTCCATTAGCTCAAAGCGGCACGCACGTCGTCTTGGATAATTGCAACTATTTTAAAGATGATAATGGCTGTTCGACCGGTCTTGTGGTGGGCGAAGAAGAACTTTTTTTTACCTGAAATGGCTGCCGACGCACACTCAATTTCCTTTGGGGTAAGTGTGACTTTTAAATAGTTTGCCCGTGTTTGTAGTCCACTTGATGACAAGGACTTATTCTCCCTAAATTTCGGTGACCGAATATATATGGGCGCCTATTGTTTTTTTGCCAATACTTTGGCCTAGTGAGTAAGTGAGGGCAAAGGAAATTGCGAAAAGTGTTGATTTAAACACATGCATAGTAAATGCGCATTGACTTAGTCCTCTTATGTGCCGCGAATGGATTAGGCCCGACGCTACAATGATGGGAAAGTCTTTAGACGTACCACGTTCTAAGATATATGTGAAAGTTATTTTTGTTAGTTCTAAAATGAGAAGGATAACACACAAATTGCACTTGCATTTCAACCTGAGCATTGGTTCACTTTATGAGAGAATATAACATGACTAGCAACAAAATCAATTGACAGTTATTCACACCATAGTTAAGTTCATTACTAAAACGGGCAAAAGCAACATGTAACTTTTTTTTAAATTTGGAATATGTTATGTGGTTTACTACGAATAACGTTGCGTAGTATTCGAATATATTCAAGCAGTTATTCATAATTGGCCACTAAAATGAATCCTTTGATAGTTTGCCAGGCTACAATTGAAGTACGATGTTAAGTGCACATATATTACGAACTTGCCTGAGAAAACGCTGCACTAAATCAAAAAGCAAGAAGACCACGCTGGCTTAAGTAGAAATAATAATATATATGGTTCATATATAATCTCCAGATAAAAAACATAGACATTGTAATTGTTGGTGAACAGCTTACAGTGCAACTAAGTATGAGTATTCTGGGAATATACTGCTTTAACATATAGATCAAGTGCTACAGTTGCGTACAAACAATGTCACAATATAGATATATTGTTGCCAATACTATTTGTGGTGCGGTGCTAACACTCGTGGCGGAAATATTGTCAAGGGGTCGTTACGTGGCCGAAGACAGGAGACTTCGTGTTGGGATTTAACTGTTTATTTGGGCGAACCTGTGCCCGGTAAACGGAAAGCCCAATTACAGCAGTAGTCTTGCACAGATAGCACTCTCGGACTGATAGCGGCGAACGGAGCGTCGGCCTTCAATCAACAACTGACAAGATGCGAAGCGCGTCCGCATTTATACTCTTGCTGTCGAATGTTCTAGCGTTATCGCTGGCGGTGGCGTAGGTTCCAGAACAATCTGTACCGTTCGCATAGTGGGCGTCATCTTATCGAAATGATCTACTACAGTCCGGAACCTTCTCGAAACTGCAGGCGCGGTTTGCGCTGAGAATCGTGTGGTGTTTTGGGACGATAACAAAAACTTGAGAAATGGAACGTGGCATTGCCCCCCTCTGAAAAAGGCATCGTCCCGATGCTTTAACTAAAGATGAAGGTACAATAATAATGCAAGAACGCACAATGAATAAATTACGATACAAAAAAACACTGTTTCAGTTTGTTAACGCACATGAAACGGCTTGAGGCGCACGACATGTACGACTTCAGGTCGCGATCGGCGTCGTTGAGAGTTCGTGATGCCGTCGGGGACAACCTCGTAATCAAGTGGGCCGAGACGTCGAACCACCCTGTACGGTCCGAAGTACCGTCGCAGAAGCTTTTCACTTAGTCCACGTCGGCGTATTGGCGTCCACACCCAAACACGTTCACCGGGCTGATATTCCACGAAGCGTCGTCGAAGGTCGTAACGGTGGCGGTCGGTCATCTGTTGATTCTTGATACGGAGACGCGCAAGTTGTCGGGCTTCTTCGGCGCGTTGAAGGTACTCGCCCACATCGAGGTTTTCTTCGTCGGTGACGTTGGGTAACATGGCATCGAGCTTCGTTGTCGGGCTCCTTCCGTAGACCAATTTGTATGGAGATATCTGCGTCGTCTCCTGCACCGCCGTGTTGTATGCGAAGGTCACATACGGAAGAATGGCGTCCTACGTGTTGTGTTCGATATCGACGTACATTGACAGCATGTCGGCGATCGTCTTGTTAAGCCGCTCGGTGAGGCCGTTGGTCTGTGGGTGGTACGCTGTCGTCCGGCGGTGGTTTGTTTGGCTGTATGCCAAGATCGCTTAACTCGGCAGTGAATGCCGTTCCTCTGTCGGTGATAAGGACCTCCGGGGCGCCGCGACGTAGGACGATATTTTCGACGAAGAACTTAGCTACCTCGGATGCACTGCCTTTTGGCAGGGCTTTTGTCTCGGCGTAGCGGGTGAGGTAGTCGGTAGCTACCACGATCCACTTGTTTCCGAAAGCCGACGTCGGGAACGGCCCCAGTAGGTCCATACCAATCTGCTGGAAAGGTCGGCAAGGTGGATCAATTGGCTGCAGAAGTCCCGCTGGCCTTGTCGGCGGTGTCTTGCGTCACTGACAGTCCCGGCAGTTCCTCACATAACGAGTGACGTCGGTAGTAAGACGTGGCCAGTAGTACCTTTCTTGTATCCTCGCGAGCATGCGAGAAACACCGAGGTGCCCTGCCGTCGGATCGTCGTGCAGGGCCTGCAGGAGTTCTGGTCGCAGAGCTGAAGGCACCACAAGGAGATACTTAGCTCGAAGCGGTGAAAAGATTTTCTTTTGTAGAAGACCGTTTCGTAGAAAGAACGACGCAAGTGCGCGCTTGAATACCTTCGGGACTTCGGCGGTCCTGCCTTTGAGGTATTCTATTAGGACCTTAAGTTCCGGGTCGGCCCGCTGTCGTTCAGCGAAGTCGTCGGTAGTTATCGTTCCCAAGAAGTACTCGTGATCCGTGTCGTCGGGTAGCGGTTGCTCGACAGACGCACGAGAGAGACAGTCGGCGTCGGAGTGTTTTTTGCCGGACCTGTAAATGACAGTAATGTCATACTCTTGAAGTCTCAGGTTCCATCGTGCGAGGCGACCTGAAGGGTCCTTCAAGGTGGCGAGCCAACACAAGGCGTGGTGGTCGCTCACAACTTTGAAGGGCCTGCCATAGAGGTAGGGGCGAAATCTCGACGTAGCCCAGATGATGGCGAGGCACTCCTTTTCTGTTGTGGAATAATTTGCTTCTGCTTTGGATAGCGATCGGCTGGCGTAACTAATAACCCTTTCAAGTCCGTCAGCCCTCTGCACAAGAACGGTGCCACACCGTTCTCGGATAAATACGGCCGTTAATGGTGACTCTCGCTGTGCAGATTCCTGCAGGCGTTACGAGATGACCTCCGGCTGGGCGGATTTCAGGGCCTTTCCAAGCTGTCCTAACTTTCTTTAACTTCGCAGCGAACAACCCACTGATGACAGAATAGTCGGCTCCAGTATCGACGAGAGCGGTCACACTGTGGCCGTCGATAAGAACATCGATATCGCCAGTTCGCCGTCTTGCATTACAGTTAGGGCGTGGTGTCGGGTCACGGCTGCGTCGGCTTGTTCCGCTGCTTCCATTTTGCGTCGTCAGGCAACCTCCGGTAAGTGAGCTTTCGCCGCCAGAGCTTTGCCTGGTTGGCATTGTGTTCGGAAAGCTCCATCGCGGCGTCGTCGTCGTCGGAGGATCTTCGGCAGTTCGTCGCACAGCAACCGCACCTCCACCGGTTGCTGCCCTTAGTTTTCCGGATACGGGCTAGGAGACCGGCCCAGTGTTGGGCTGGAGTACTGCTGGGGGTGCGGTGACATGCGGCGGCTGGGCGACGGCGAACGGGAAGGACTTCGGGGTGTCCATTGAGTTCCTGTCAGGTAGTTGGCGATGTCACGTGGCCGTTCCTCTGGCTGCGGACGTGGTGCATCGACGGCGAAGCCACGCAGTCCCATCTGTTGGTACTGGCAACGGCGGTAAGTGTGCCCGGCCTCGCCACAGTGGTAGCACAGTGGGCGGTGGTCAGGGGTGCGCCAACCGTCGGTTTTCCTCGGCGCACTGCGCTGGCCCGGTGGTGAATGGTAGGTCGTCGGTGGGGGTGGTGGCGGCGGTGGTGTCTGGCGACGGAAGTGCGACGGGGCGGCGTTTTGGCGTGGACGGGGAGGAGCGTTGTGGCACACTGCAGCGACTTAGCTGATAGTTTCTGGCTCGGGCAACGGTGTTTGGGGAATTTGAAGTGATTGCCGAACTTCTTCTCGCACAATGTCGGCGATCGAATCCACTTGAGGGTGCGCCGAAGGCAACAGTTTGCGCAGCTCTTCCCGCACGATCGCTCGGATCGTTTCACGCAGGTTTTCGGAGTCACTGGTTTGAGAACCAGCACATTCTGGAGTCAGGCGACAGGTTTCAGAAGCAGTCAGGTTTGATAAGCAGCACATTCTGGTGTCAGGTGTTTTGGGACGATAACAAAAACTTGGGAAATGGAACGTGGCTATATTTTCATCACTTTTACAGTCAGCTTTGATGGGTCTTCTCAGATATTGTTGAATTATAGACACATGTCCGCAAAGAATCAATTATGTCGCTAAGTGAGTGACTGAGCTAAAAAATAAGCAAGCAGACAAGAAAGTATAGCTAGTCCAAGTAAACAGTTCAAAAACCAAAGACATAGAAAAAGAGAACACAAGACGAGCGCTGTTTTTTGTGCTGTTTACCTCGACCAGCTATGAATTGTTACTAACTTACCAGTTTTCAATACTACTCAAGAAAGTATAGAACACAGTACATCAGTAATTAGTTGATATGTGGGTTTAACGTCCCAAAAGCACCATTAGATTATGAGAGACGCCACAGTAGAGGGCTTCAGAAATTTCAACCACCGGGGGATTTTTAACGGGCACACAAATCTGAGCACACGGGTCTACAGCATGTTCGCCTCTATCGAAAACTCAGCCGCTGAAGCCGAGAATCGATCCCACGACTTGCGGGTCAGCAGATCAGTAGGACCGTCAGAGAGATAGAAAAGAAGTGAATCAGTTATGAAGTACGCGGAAACATGGGTATTTTATTTCGAGCCCGTTAATGAAAAACTTGCTGTAGAGGAATTAAAAACAAAACAGAGCTCGAAGAAAGAACCTCACGCGCGTAGTTTGCGATAGTTCACATGCTCTGAGTTCGACACAAACACAAAAAGCTGTTATGCATTGGTTTCAGCAAATCAGAAAGCACAGGTCGGCGAAAATTGGGGATCTCACTCACATTCATTGATGAACTATACATGGAGATTAGGGCTCACTGGAACTCAGACTCACCATAATTTCCCGAACCTGACTCACTCGGATTCGCATTCACGAAAATGTTCTTGAAGTAGACTCACTTGGAATCGCATTCACGGAAGTGTTCTTAAACTGGACTTACTCGGACTCGCATTCACGAAAATATTCTTAAACTGGACTCACTCGAACTCGCATTGAAGAAAATCTTCTTAAACTGGACTCACTTGGACTCGCATTCACGAAAATGTTCTTAAACTGTCTCATTCGGACTCGCATTCACGAAAATGTTCTTAAACTGGACTCACTCAGACTCACATTCACGAAAATGTTCGTCAACTGGAGCCCCGCCGCGGTGGTCTAGTGGCTAAGGTACTCGGCTGCTGACCCGCAGGTCGCGGATTCAAATCCTGGCTGCATTTCCGATGGAGGCGTAAATGTTGTAGGCCCGTGTACTCAGATTTGGGTGCACGTTAAAGAACCCCAGGTGGTCGAAATTTCCGGAGCCCTCCACTACGGCGTCTCTCATAATCATATGATGTTTTGTGGACGTTAAATTCCACAAATCTAATCGTAAACTGGACTCACTTGGACTCGCATTCTCGAAAAACTTCTTAAACTAGACTCACTCGGACTTGCATTCACGAAAATGTTCTTAAACTGGACTCACTCGGACTCGCATTCACGGAAATGTTCTTAAACTGAACTCACTCGGATTCGCATTCACGAGAATTTCTTAAACTGGACTCACTCGGACTCGCAGTAACGAAAATGTTCTTAAACTGGACTCACTCGAACTCGCATTTACGGAAATATTCTGAAACTCGACTCACTCGGGTTCGCATTCACGAAAATGTTCTTAAACTGGATTCACTCCAACTCGCATTCATGAAATTGTTCTTGAACTGGACTCACTCAGACTCGCATTCACGAAAACGTTCTTGAATTGGACTCACTCGGATGCGCATTCACGAAAATCTTGAACTGGACTCACTCGGACTCGCATTCACGAAAATGTTCTTAAACTGGACTCACTCAGACTCGCATTCACGAAAATGATCCTAAACTTGACTCACTCGGACTCGCAATCACGAAAATCTTAAACTGGACTGACTCGAACTCGCATTCACGAAATTGTTCTTGAAGTGGACTCGCTCGGACTCGCATTCACAAAATTGTTTTTGAACTGGACCCACTCGGACTCTCATTCACAAATATGTTCTTGAACCTGACTCACTCGGATGCGCATTAACGAAAATCTAGAACTGGACTCACTCGGACTCGCATTCACGAAAATGTTCTTAAACTGGACTCACTCAGACTCGCATTCACGAAAATGTTCTTAAACTGGACTCACTCGGACTCGCATTCACGAAAATGTTCTAAACTGAACTCACTCGGACTCACATTCACAGAAATGTTCTTAAACTGGACTCACTCGAAATCGCATTCACGAAAATCTTCTTAAACTGGACTCACTCGGACTCTAATTCACGGAAATCTTCTTAAACTGGACTCACTCGGACTCGCATTCACGAAAATGTTCTTAAACTGGACTCACTCGGACTCGCATTCACGAAAATATTCTTAAACTGAACTCTTTCGAACTCGGATCGACGAAATTGTTCTTCAACTGGACTCACTCGGAATCGCATTCACGGAATTGTTTTTGAACTGGACTCACTCAGACGCGCATTCACGAAAATCTAGAACTGGACTCACTCGGACTCACATTCACAAAATGTTCTTAAACGGGACTCACTTCAACTCACATTCATGAAATCGTTCTTGAACTTGACTCACTCAGACTCGCATTCACGAAAATGTTCTGAATTTGACTCACTCGGATGCGCATTCACAAAAATCTTGAACTGGACTCACTCGGACTCGCATTCACGAAAATGTTCTTAAACTGGACTCACTCGAACTCGCATTCACGAAAATGTTCTTAAACTGGACTCACTCGGACTCGCATTCACGAAAATATTCTTAAACTGAACTCACTCGGACTCACATTCACAGAAATGTTCTTAAAGTGGACTCACTCGAACTCGCATTCACGGAAATGTTCTTAAACTAGACTCACTCAGACTCGCATTCACGAAAATGATCGTAAACTTGACTCACTCAGACTCGCTTTCACGAAACTGTTCTTAAACTGCACTTACTCGAACTCGGATTGACGAAATTGTTCTTCAACTGGACTCACTCGGACTCGCATTCACGAAATTGTTTTTGAACTGGACCCACTCGGACTCGCATTCACGAAATTGTTTTTGAACTGGACTCACTCGGACGCGCATTCACGAAAATCTAGAACTGGACTCACTCGGACTCACATTCACAAAATGTTCTTAAACGGGACTCACTTCAACTCACATTCATGAAATCGTTCTTGAACTTGACTCACTCAGATTCGCATTCACGAAAATGTTCTGAATTGGACTCGCTCGGATGCGCATTCACAAATATCTTGAACTGGACTCACTCGGACTCGCATTCACGAAAATGTTCTTAAACTGGACTCACTCGAACTCGCATTCACGAAAATGTTCCTAAACTGGACTCACTCGGACTCGCATTCACGAAAATATTCCTAAACTGAACTCACTCGGACTCGCATTCACGGGAATGTTCTTAAACTGGACTCACTCAGACTCGCATTCACGAAAATGATCCTAAACTTGACTCACTCGGACTCGCATTCACGAAAATGTTCTTAAACTGGACTCACTCGAACTCGCAATGACGAAATTGTTCTTGAACTGGACTCACTCGGACTCGCATTCACGAAATTGTTTTTGAACTGGACCCACTTGGACTCGCATTCACAAATATGTTCTTGAACTGGACTCACTCGGACGTGCATTCACGAAAATCTAGAACTGGGCTCACTCGGACTCGCATTCACAAAATGTTCTTAAACTGGACTCACTCCAACTCGCATTCATGAAATTGTTCTTGAACTGGACTCACTCAGACTCGCATTCATGAAAATGTTCTTGAATTGGACTCACTCGGATGCGCATTCACGAAAATCTTGAACTGGACTCACTCGGACTCGCATTCACGAAAATGTTCTTAAACTGGACTCACTCAGACTCGCATTCACGAAAATGTTCTTAAACTGGACTCACTCGGACTCGCATTCACGAAAATGTTCTTAAACTGAACTCACTCGGACTCACATTCACAGAAATGTTCTTAAACTGGACTCACTCGCACTCGCATTCACAAAACTCTTCTTAAACTGGACTCACTCGGACTCTAATTCACGGAAATCTTCTTAAACTGGACTCACTCGGACTCGCATTCACGAAAATGTTCTCAAACTGGACACACTTGGACTCACATTCATGAAAATCTTCTTCAACTGGTTCACTCAGTCTCACATTCACGAAAATTTTCTTAAACTGGACTCTCTCGGACTCGCATTCACGGAAATTTTCTTAAACTGGACTCACTCGGACTCGCATTCACGAGAGTTTCTTAAACTGGACTCACTCGGACTCGCATTCACGAAAATGTTTTTAAACTGGACTCACTCGGACTCGCATTCACGAAAATATTCTTAAACTGAACTCACTCGGACTCACATTCACAGAATTGTTCTTAAACTGAACTCACTCGGACTCACATTCCCAGAAATGTTCTTAAACTGGACTGACTCGGACACGCATTCACAAAAATCTTCTTAAACTGGACTCACTCGGACTTTGATTCACGAAAATCTTCTTAAACTGGACTCACTCGGACTCGCATTCACGAAAATGTTCTCAAACTGGACTCAGTTGGACCCGCATTCATGAAAATCTTCTTCAACTAGTTCACTCAGACTCCCATTCACGAAAATTTTCTTAAACTGGACTCTCTTGGACTCGCATTCACGGAAATTTTCTCAAACTGGACTCACTCGGAATCGCATTCACGAGAATTTCTTAAACTTGACTCACTCGGACTCGCAATAACGAAAATGTTCTTAAACTGGACTCACTCGAACTCGCATTCACGGAAATATTCTGAAACTCGACTCACTCAGACTCGCATTCACAAAAATGTTCTTAAACTGGACTCACTCCAACTCGCATTCACGAAATTGTTCTTGAACTGGACCCACTCGGACACGCATTCACAAATATGTTCTTGAACTGGAATCACTCAGACGCGCATTCAGGAAAATCTAGAACTGGACTCACTCGGACTCGCATTCACGAAAATGTTTTTAAACTGGACTCACTCGGACTCGCAATCACGATAATATTCTTAAACTGAACTCACTCGGACTCACATTCACAGAATTGTTCTTAAACTGGACTCACTCGAATTCGCATTCACGGAAATGTTCTTAAACTAGACTCACTAAGACTCGCATTCACGAAAATGATCCTAAACTTGACTCACTCGGACTCGCATTCACGAAATTGTTCTTCAACTTGACTCACTCGGACTCGCATTCACGAAATTGTTTTTGAACTGGACCAACACGGACTCGCATTCACAAATATATTCTTGAACTGGACTCACTCGGACGCGCATTCACGAAAATCTAGAACTGAACTCACTCGGACTCGCATTCACAAAATGTTCTTAAACTGGACTCACTCCAACTCGCATTCATGAAATCGTTCTTGAACTTGACTCACTCAGACTCGCATTCATGAAAATGCTCTTGAATCGGACTCACTCGGATGCGCATTCACAAAAATCTTGAACTGGACTCACTCGGACTCGCATTCACGAAAATGTTCTTAAACTGGACTCACTCGGACTCGCATTCACGAAAATGTTCTTAAACTGGACTGACTCGAACTCACATTCACAGAAATGTTCTTAAACTGGACTCACTCGGACTCGCATTCACGGAAATGTTCTTAAACTGGACTCACTCAGACTCGCATTCACGAAAATGATCCTAAACTTGACTCACTCGGACTCGCATTCACGAAAATGTTCTTAAACTGGACTCACTCGAACTCGCATTCACAAAATTGTTCTTGAACTGGACTCACTCGGACTCGCATTCACGAAATTGTTTTTGAACTGGACCCACTCGTACTCGCATTCACAATTATGTTCTTGAACTGGACTCACTCGGACGTGCATTCACGAAAATCTAGAACTGGACTCACTCGGACTCGCATTCACAAAATGTTCTTAACTTGGACTCACTCCAACTCGGATTCATGAATATCTTCTTGAACTGGACTCACTCAGACTCGCATTCACGAAAATGTTCTTGAATTGGACTCACTCGGATGCGCATTCACGAAAATCTTGAACCGGACTCACTCGCACTCGCATTCACGAAAATGTTCTTAAACTGGACTCACTAGGACTCGCATTCACGAAAATGTTCTTAAACTGAACTCACTCGGACTCACATTCACAGAAATGTTCTTAAACTGGACTCACTCGCACTCGCATTCACAAAAATCTTCTTAATTTGGACTCACTCGGACTCTAATTCACGGAAATCTTCTTAAACTGGACTCACTCGGACTTTGATTCACGAAAATCTTCTTAAACTGGACTCACTCGGACTCGCATTCACGAAAATGTTCTCAAACTGGACTCAGTTGGACTCGCATTCATGAAAATCTTCTTCAACTGGTTCACTCAGACTCACATTCACGAAAATTTTCTTAAACTGGACTCACTCGGACTCGCATTCACGAGAATTTCTTAAACTTGACTCACTCGGACTCGCAATAACGAAAATGTTCTTAAACTGGACTCACTCCAACTCGCATTCACGGAAATATTCTTAAACTCGACTCACTCAGACTCGCATTCACAAAAATTGTTCTTCAACTGGACTCACTCGGACTGGCATTCACGAAATTGTTTTTGAACTGGACCAACACGGACTCACATTCACAAATATGTTCTTGAACTGGACTCACTCGGACGCGCATTCACGAAAATCTAGAACTGGACTCACTCGGACTCGCATTCACAAAATGTTCTTAAACTGGACTCACTCCAACTCGCATTCATGAAATCGTTCTTGAACTTGACTCACTCAGACTCGCATTCACGAAAATGCTCTTGAATCGGACTCACTCGGATGCGCATTCACAAAAATCTTGAACTGGACTCACTCGGACTCGCATTCACGAAAATGTTCTTAAACTGGACTCACTCGCACTCGCATTCACGAAAATGTTCTTAAACTGGACTCACTCGGACTCGCATTCACGAAAATATTCTTAAACTGAACTCACTCGAACTCACATTCACAGAAATGTTCTTAAACTGGACTCACTCGGACTCGCATTCACGGAAATGTTCTTAAACTGGACTCACTCAGACTCGCATTCACGAAAATGATCCTAAACTTGACTCACTCGGACTCGCATTCAGGAAAATGTTCTTAAACTGGACTCACTCGAACTCGCATTCACAAAATTGTTCTTGAACTGGACTCACTCGGACTCGCATTCACGAAATTGTTTTTGAACTGGACCCACTCGGACTCGCATTCACAAATATGTTCTTGAACTGGACTCACTCGGACGTGCATTCACGAAAATCTAGAACTGGACTCACTCGGACTCGCATTCACAAAATGTTCTTAACTTGGACTCACTCCAACTCGGATTCATGAATATGTTCTTGAACTGGACTCACTCAGACTCGCATTCACGAAAATGTTCTTGAATTGGACTCACTCGGATGCACATTCACGAAAATCTTGAACCGGACTCACTCGCACTCGCATTCACGAAAATGTTCTTAAACTGGACTCACTCGGACTCGCATTAACGAAAATGTTCTTAAACTGAACTCACTCGGACTCACATTCACAGAAATGTTCTTAAACTGGACTCACTCGCACTCGCATTCACAAAAATCTTCTTAATTTGGACTCACTCGGACTCTAATTCACGGAAATCTTCTTAAACTGGACTCACTCGGACTCGCATTCACGAAAATGTTCTCAAACTGGACTCACTTGGACTCACATTCATGAAAATCTTCTTCAACTGGTTCACTCAGTCTCACATTCACGAAAATTTTCTTAAACTGGACTCTCTCGGACTCGCATTCACGGAAAGTTTCTTAAACTGGACTCACTCGGACTCGCATTCACGAGAGTTTCTTAAACTGGACTCACTCGGACTCGCATTCACGAAAATGTTTTTAAATTGGACTCACTCGGACTCGCATTCACGAAAATATTCTTAAACTGAACTCACTCGGACTCACATTCACAGAATTGTTCTTAAACTGAACTCACTCGGACTCACATTCCCAGAAATGTTCTTAAACTGGACTCACTCGGACACGCATTCACAAAAATCTTCTCAAACTGGACTCACTCGGACTTTGATTCACGAAAATCTTCTTAAACTGGACTCACTCGGACTCGCATTCACGAAAATGTTCTCAAACTGGACTCAGTTGGACTCGCATTCATGAAAATCTTCTTCAACTGGTTCACTCAGACTCACATTCACGAAAATTTTCTTAAACTGGACTCTCTCGGACTCGCATTCACGGAAATTTTCTTAAACTGGACTCACTCGGACTCGTATTCACGAGAATTTCTTAAACTTGACTCACTCGGACTCGCAATAACGAAAATGTTCTTAAACTGGACTCACTCGAACTCGCATTCACGGAAATATTCTGAAACTCGACTCACTCAGACTCGCATTCACAAAAATGTTCTTAAACTGGACTCACTCCAACTCGCATTCACGAAATTGTTCTTGAACTGGACCCACTCGGACTCGCATTCACAAATATGTTCTTGAACTGGAATCACTCAGACGCGCATTCAGGAAAATCTAGAACTGGACTCACTCGGACTCGCATTCACGAAAATGTTCTTAAACTGGACTCACTCGGACTCGCATTCACGAAAATGTTTTTAAACTGGTCTCACTCGGACTCGCAATCACGAAAATATTCTTAAACTGAACTCACTCGGACTCACATTCACAGAATTGTTCTTAAACTGGACTCACTCGAATTCGCATTCACGGAAATGTTCTTAAACTAGACTCACTAAGACTCGCATTCACGAATATGATCCTAAACTTGACTCACTCGGACTCGCATTCACGAAATTGTTCTTCAACTGGACTCACTCGGACTGGCATTCACGAAATTGTTTTTGAACTGGACCAACACGGACTCACATTCACAAATATGTTCTTGAACTGGACTCACTCGGACGCGCATTCACGAAAATCTAGAACTGGACTCACTCGGACTCGCATTCACAAAATGTTCTTAAACTGGACTCACTCCAACTCGCATTCATGAAATCGTTCTTGAACTTGACTCACTCAGACTCGCATTCACGAAAATGCTCTTGAATCGGACTCACTCGGATGCGCATTCACAAAAATCTTGAACTGGACTCACTCGGACTCGCATTCACGAAAATGTTCTTAAACTGGACTCACTCGGACTCGCATTCACGAAAATATTCTTAAACTGAACTCACTCGAACTCACATTCACAGAAATGTTCTTAAACTGGACTCACTCGGACTCGCATTCACGGAAATGTTCTTAAACTGGACTCACTCAGACTCGCATTCACGAAAATGATCCTAAACTTGACTCACCCGGACTCGCATTCACGAAAATGTTCTTAAACTGGACTGACTCGAACTCGCATTCACAAAATTGTTCTTGAACTGGACTCACTCGGACTCGCATTCACAAATATGTTCTTGAACTGGACTCACTCGGACGTGCATTCACGAAAATCTAGAACTGGACTCACTCGGACTCGCATTCACAAAATGTTCTTAACTTGGACTCACTCCAACTCGGATTCATGAATATGTTCTTGAACTGGACTCACTCAGACTCGCATTCACGAAAATGTTCTTGAATTGGACTCACTCGGATGCGCATTCACGAAAATCTTGAACCGGACTCACTCGCACTCGACTTCACAAAAATGTTCTTAAACTGGTTTCACTCGGACTTGCATTCACGGAAATGTTCTTAAACTGAACTCACTCAGACTAGCATTCTCGAAAATGATCCTAAACTTGACTCACTCGGACTCGCATTCACAAAAATGTTCCTAAACTGGACTCACTCGAACTCGCATTCACGAAATTGTTCTTGAACTGCACTCACTCGGAATCGCATTCGCAAAATTGTTTTTGAACTGGACCCACTCGGACTCGCATTCACAAATATGTTCTTAAACTGGACTCACTCGGACATGCATTCACGAAAATGTTCTCAAACTGGACTCACTAGGACTCAAACTGATGGCTTCATTGAGCGAGCTCAAGTGAGTCATGATGATAAGGGGCGCGAAAAAAACGACACACAACAGAGAAGAAGTACACGGGACGACGCGCTACTAGCAACTGGAATATTTTATTCAGGAAACACCATTTATACCGCAGTGACATCAAATTTTAACCCAACGAAAAAACTAAAAATACATGCTCAGCATGCCTATAAGTAACGTTGAAGCTAGGCTATCTCCCCTTCCTGCAGACTGATAGAGGGGTGGCTGATGCAATCAGGCCCCTCCCTCTGGATAAAGAGGGCTTCTCTAATCTCCCTCTCCGCTGAGCCCCTGTGCCTGTAGATTACAGTTGTCTGCTCAAATGCCGGCTTACAGTTACCCTGATCGCATCCTCTGCAATGCATCGCCAGATGCGTGAACGGCCTTCCTATTAAAGAGCTGCTGTGCTCTCGCAACCGCACGTTGAGGCATCTACCAGTTTGCCCTATGTATGCCTTGCCGCACGACAGTGGTATTGTATATACAACACCACGTGCGCAAGGAACAAACTGCCTTACGTGCTTAATGGCACATCCTCTTTTTTCACACTGCTTTGGCCTACCTGTCCTCTTACCAACCGCTGAGCAGATGCGGCCCACCTTGTTTTCTGCGGAGAACACGAGATCCACCCCATACCTCGAAGCCACTCTCTTAAGGCCGTGCGAAAGCCAGTGGATATACGGGATTTTTGACACTCTTTTTCTTCCCTGCGGGACATTCCTGTCTAGGCCTGTCCCAGGCCGTTGCTTAATGGACTTTTTTATTATTAAAAATAATATTTATTATTATTTATAATAATATTTTATTATTATGAATAATAAAAAAGTCCATTAAGCAACGGCCTGGGACAGGCCTAGACAGGAATGTCCCGCAGGGAAGAAAAAGAGTGTCAAAAATCCCGTATATCCACTGGCTTTCGCACGGCCTTAAGAGAGTGGCTTCGAGGTATGGGGTGGATCTCGTGTTCTCCGCAGAAAACAAGGTGGGCCGCATCTGCTCAGCGGTTGGTAAGAGGACAGGTAGGCCAAAGCAGTGTGAAAAAAGAGGATGTGCCATTAAGCACGTAAGGCAGTTTGTTCCTTGCGCACGTGGTGTTGTATATAGAATACCACTGTCGTGCGGCAAGGCATACATAGGGCAAACTGGTAGATGCCTCAACGTGCGGTTGCGAGAGCACAGCAGCTCTTTAATAGGAAGGCCGTTCACGCATCTGGCGATGCATTGCAGAGGATGCGATCAGGGTAACTGTAAGCCGGCATTTGAGCAGACAACTGTAATCTACAGGCACAGGGGCTCAGTGGAGAGGGAGATTATAGAAGCCCTCTTTATCCAGAGGGAGGGGCCTGATTGCATCAGCCACCCCTCTATCAGTCTGCAGGAAGGGGAGATAGCCTATCTGCAACGTTACTTATAGGCATGCTGAGCATGTATTTTTAGTTTTTTCGTTGGGTTAAAATTTGATGTCACTGCGGTATAAATGGTGTTTCCTGAATAAAATATTCCAGTTGCTAGTAGCGCGTCGTCCCGTGTACTTCTTCTCTGTTGTGGGTCGTTTTTTTCGCGCCCCTTATCATCATGAACCAGCACCAACTCGCCCAACTTTTTACTTTACTCAAGTGAGTCGACTCATGAGTCCGTCAGGCCAGACCATTGTGTTCATTGTGTCCGACCATGGTGTGAATACTCTTTGACACCCTTATCTTACGTATTTAGTGACGTCTTTAGCTGTGTTCATACTGAATATAATTAAAACGAGAAAGCGAAGAAGTCTAGTTTCTTTTTTGGTCCTTAACATTGCGGCGCTGCCTCTACCTACAGTACGATTCAACTAGCCACAACACAAGCTTTTTTGTCTTGGGCACCTTTTGATAATGTACCTTGGAATACAAGTTATGAGTGGTTACAAACGAGTAAGGACATTTTTATTGAAAGAGATGACAAGATAAGGTATCGTCACGGTGTCGTGATGCGAACAAGGTAGCCGACGGGAGGTTCAGGTTAAATCGTTACTTAGGCTGAACTTGCGGCCACGTAAAAGGAAAGTCAGATTAGAGGAAGATACTGGCACTGATAGCGAAGAACAGAGCGTTGGCTGCCGATCAGCTGACAAGTGGCGAAGCACGTCGGTATTTATACATGTGCTGTAGAATATTACAGCCTCATCAATGGTCTTATGCTTGATTAGAAGCGAGTAGGGACATTTTCATTGAAAGAGATGGATCCATAACTCATTGTCACAGTTTCGTGACGCGGAAAAAGCGAGCTGACTGGATGGCCAAGTTAAACTGTTCATTGGGCCGAAATTATGACCCCGTGATCAGAAAGTCAAAACAGAGCAAAGCACTGGCACTGGTAGTGGTCAACAGAGCGTCGGTCATCGATCAACCGACAAGCGGCGAAGCACGTCGGCATTTGTACAGGTGCTGTCGAGTATTGCAGCCTTATCACTGGTTGTCACGTAAGCTTTCAAATAAAATTGAGATTTCGCGTGTTGCGCGTAATCTTAACAGAGTGATCTACAATGATTGCGAACCTTCTCGAACAATGAGGCACAGATTGCGCTTAGCATCCCTGACGAAGTCTTTGTAGGCGAAAAGCCGAAACAACAAAAAGTTAAAGAAACAAACGCGTGTGGCAATATATTTTTTAAAAAAATTTCCCTGGAAGATTTAGCGGGGGGAAGATTGAGTCCCCCCGCGGAGTTCATCGCTCTGATCAATAAATATTGAAATGATGTATATACAATGCTACTTTGCAGTACAGTTGAGTTGACGGGACTATACACCTGTATTCAGATAAGGCTGACAGGGATGGTGGGGTAGAGTAGGTGAGAGCATGGGTCGGCAAATTATAGTGGTACTCACTCCGGCTGATTCAATTAAGAAATTATATTTTGCGCTTTGGACTCATTTGGGCTCAGACTCGAAAGAAAATTCCTAAGCCGTGCTCACTCGAGCTGACACACACAACAGTTTCTTGATCCGGGCTCACTTGGACTGCAACTCACCAAAATTTTATTCACGGACTCGCTCAGACTGATGGCTCGGTGCGAGTTTGCATGATTCGACTTATGAGTGAGTTCATTGACCTTTGTCGGAAACGTGCGTCTCACCTGATCAAGCATATTACAAGCACACTAAAAAACACTTACGAGAGGTCCTTAAATGCCGGTGCAGAAGATACGGCCTACGGCAATGTACACAACTAAACCAAGCCAACTAATTCCACGAATGAGAAAAGCGAAATGTGTGAGGACACATGGTGAGTTCATACTCCCTACGGGTACGATGAAATATTTCGATTACTACTTTGTGAACGGTTGCAGCGCTTATCGAGCCATAAAACTAGCTAGTTGATGTTAATATTTCATACACATGGCTACAATTACGTTCTTCCATTATTATTTTATGTGAGTAGTAGAATGTCTAAGTTCAAATTTCTTGGTAATATTCGAGTCATCAGATATACTGTACAAAAGGGTTTGTTTTTCATACTAACCTTTTTTTCAAGAACTTGTGGCTTCTGTGAGATAGCAAACACCATTAATGCAGCTTGGTGTTGCTTTGCTGATGTACTTGAAGTTGTTGAACTACATGCAGAGTTTTCAAACGTAGTAATATTTTTCATCCTGAGAAAGGTTTTGGCCACAGTGAAGCCGTGGGTATGCCCTCTTTTTTTATTCTCTACATTTCGGAAGAACGTTATATGTCTGTTAGGATATTGATAACTCAACCGTAACTTTTATTCTGAGGACGTAATTCTACAGAATTTCACAACTATACTAATGGGCTTCAATGTAACTCATAATGCCTGTCCACCTATTAGATCATTTCAACCGTCATGATATGATGTATAGTTCTGCAAAAATCGCTATTTGACCTAACGCATTAATAACGCTATTCACATTTGTGCTTGTATTTCATTCAACATCAAGCCATACCAAGCAAGCTTCATTCACGGACTTGTCCATTGTAACCGTCTTCAAATTTCAAGCTTTTTTATAGTCTGTTTATAGGTCGGAAGATCATATGTGGCTCTTTCTACGCGGAGCATCTAACACTGTCACACGCACTCACACTACAAGTGTGCGACTCTCCTCCTTCCCTGTCTCCAACAGCCTTACGTTTCTATTGCCACTTCTCTCCAACCACCAAGGTTTATAGATACTGTCCTGCTGGCGCTCGCTCCCCCATTGCGCATGCGCATTCTCACCCCTCTCTCTCCTTTTCTACGCTCCTCCTCTATTGCCTCTCAAAGCAGATGTACGCAAAGCAGATGTATCCGCTAACCTTTACTCACTCCCCCCTTCTACTCTAGGAATTTCTCCCCGCGGTGCCGGCCACAGGATGACGCAGAGCATCGCGGGAGTTTAAAACAGAACGTTCACGCGATGCGTGCTAAAGGACCACGTTAACTACGTAATAACATGCAAGGTTCACTTCATTTCGTCAGAAAGCAACTGCGGACGATTCCATGTTAGATAGCCACCAACCCATGGTTGGCGGCAACCTGTGTGGCCCACTCCACAGCCCTCAACTGGACGACTGGGTCCGAGCTGGTCAACACCGCCTTGCAGTGCTCAAAAGAGGGATCACGCTTAATATCCACTGGCGGTAGCACTATGCTACATTCCCAAAGTTAGTGATAATATGTTGCCGCAGCCTGGCACCATTTGCATAGCACCTTTATCTCCTCCGGGTATATTTTGTTCAACACGTAAGGGTTGGGAAACGCTCGCGTCTGCAGCTTTCTCCAGACGCATTCCTGCGCTTTAGTCAACCGCTTGGGCGGGGGTGGATAAAACATCCGCTTAGTTTATAACGATTCGTTATGTCGTGAAAGGACACCAGCCCATCTCTCGCCGACCTCTCCGGAACGGGCGGCTCACTTACCCGGCTGACGAAACCTGGAGCATTCAGGTGAGCCGCCTCGTTCCCAGGGTTCTCAGAGTGTGCTGGTACCCAGACTATTTCTTTTTCCCTAATTTCTCGTTCGTGGCCCCGTGCAAAAATCGTGCGGTGGTCGCAGATTTTTTGCCCCTCGCCAGATTTCGGATGGCTCTCTTTGAATTAGTGAGATTCAAGCCCGACTATGAATTAGTTATAGCTAGCGCTATCACCCCTTTCTCTGCAGTTTCTGAGGAGCGGGTTTTGACCGATCCACAGCGGCAAAACGTCCCCGCCTGTCCACCACCACAATCACAAAAACGTCTTTGTCCTTATATTCCGCGACATCTGTATAGACTGCTACTTTGTACTCGCCGTACTCAACGATTTAAGCTCTGGCTCTTGCCTGCATGCGCTGCTTACGGTGAGTCGGATGCATATTTATAGGCAAAGGTTTTATGTACAGGGCTTTACGTAACTCTCGCCGCACTTGAATTTTAGTGTCCCCTTTGGTTGTCGAAAGCCTAGCGTGCTGCATCACCAGATGCGCCTCCCATAATTTGTCCAAGCTGTTGTGCACCTCTAGTTCTAACAGCCTTTCTGTAGGAGCGTTGTTAGACAACCCAAGCGCTGCCTTGTAAGCTTGCCGGATCGTAGCCTCAACCTTGCCTTTTTCTGCAGCATCCAACTTCATATAAGGTGTCGCGTAAGTAATCCTGATGAGCAGAAACGCCTGTACTAGCTTACAGAGTTCTTTTTATTTAACCCCACTTTTGCGGTTAGTGATTCTCCTGATTAGCTTGACAGTAGCATTGACCATGGTCTTAAGCTTTTCAAGGGCTACCCTATTCTTCCTGTTAGTTTGCAGATGTAGACCGAGAATTCCAATACTTTGAGCTTCAGCTACCGGCCTACCCCATACTTTTACCTCCAACAGTGGTGGCGGAATATAGTGTCTTGCATGTAGCCCTCTGGGTTTGTCGCGAACCACAAAAAGCTCATACTTGGGCTGAGAGCATGAAAGTCCCGCCTCCCCAGCAAACTCTTCGACAGTATTCACTGCCTGTTGTAGTGTTTCTTCCAGATGCGTGTTACTACCCTTGGTTACCCTTAGAGTAATATCATCTGCATAAAATGTGTGTTTGAGTGCTGGTATCTCTTCCAGCCTCGGCGGTATTTTAATTAAGGCGAGGTTAAACAGGAAACGGCGACGAAACTGAACCCTGCGGCGTCCCTTTGCCTCCCAACGTGAAGGAATCTGCTTTGATATCTTCTATTGAAATGTTTGCGGTTCGGCCCTCCAAGAATGATATAATGTAGCAAAATTTCCTGGCCCCCGGCCAATGTCCGATAGGTTATTCAATATTGCCTCATGCGAACATTGTCGAAAGCTTTTATTCAGGTCAAGCCCCAATACAGCTTTAGATCCTGTTCCATGCCCGGGATCGACTACTCGTGTTTCAACTGTATCATGACATCCTGCATTGAAAAATTGGCATGACATCCTCCATGGGAAATAGGAAAATCTATCCTAATTGAGAAAAGATGGCCTTGTCCTTTGCATAACCCCGAAGCTTGTTGAGAACCAGGTGCTCTATCAATTTTCTCACGCATGATGTCAGTGATCTGGGGCGCAGGTTCTCCAAGCAGAGTTTCTTGCCTGGCTTAAGAATAAATATAAACCTAGCATGCTTTGATTGTGCTGGGATCTCCCCGGCCACCCAATAGTCATTTATCAAGTCAGTGATCGCCCCAACCGATTTGAAATCTAGGTTTCTCAGCATTTTATTAGTAACCCCATCCGGACCTGCGGCAGACGTAGTACGCAGCTGCTGAATGGCAACCTCCACCTCCACAATTGTAATCTCTTCACTTAGTTCCGAGTTTTCCACCCCCGAGTAGTGTGGTAAGCAAACGTCTAATCCATCAGTTATGTACCGATTCCGGAGTTCCTGTATAAACTCTCCAATTGTGCTTTCATATTGATGCATTAATCGAGTCATTTGTCCTCGTTGCGCCAATTTGGTGGCTGTCGGATCTAAAGGATGCCTCAACAGCTGCCATGTCTTTTTGCATCCAAACTGTCCATTCATGCGATCACAAATCTGGCCCCACGGCTTGGATTGCAACTCAAGTGTATATTCTTCGATTTTACGTTCAAACTTGGCAGTTTTTCGCGAAGGATGCCAATATGTTTTTGCTTCTTCCACATTCTCAGAAGACTCGCGTGCGCTTCCCACATGTGTAATAGTCTAGTGTCCACCGTAAGCTCCTCCTGCTAGACTGGCACTTCTGCCATTGTATTCTTTACATTTTCCTAGAGCATCTCTACCGATGTCTTCAGGCCGTTAATTTTCCCGTTCATGTTTTCCCGCTCTGTTTTTGCTAATTCTGTCCCAATCCGTAATTCTATGCCCCTTCGCTTTGTCTTTATGCTTCGCAGGGCTAAACGTCATGAAAAGGATATAGTGATCACTTCCTAGTGCTTGGCCCGTGTTAATCCACTTTGCATTACTGATACCTCTACAAAACGCAAGGTCTGGAGAGGTATCCATGCTTAAGCTGTTGCCTATCCTCGTATGATCTTGCAGATTGTTTAACAGCGTCCATCACAGATCCCGGGCAACCTGCCAAAGCCGATTGGCCTTTTGGCTGGCTCGAACAAAAACCCACTCTGGGTGAGGCGCATTGAAATCTCCTACCACTATAAGCTGAGTGCGAGCTGCTAACCGTTGAGCTTGAATCAGGAGTTGTGGCAAGCCCAATCCTGTATCTGTTGGAGACCTATACACATTAAGTAAAAACAAACTCTTCTCATTCTTTTGTTTAGGCAAAATCTCGAGCAGGAAGTAGTCTTGCCTGCTGCTATCTGCGGAATGCTGAATGGCAGTGATGTTGTGATGGGCTAGCACGGCTGTGAAGACGCGTGATACGCCCCTTGAATCAATCCTTGGCACTGTAAATGCCTTAAGTAGGGTAAATTTATGAAACCGCTAGTCTCTTTTAAGGCTATTATGTCCGGTTTACTATCCGGATTTTGTACGTACAACTGCAGGTTACCTCGCTTGTGACGAAAGCCCCTGCACTTCCACTGCCAAACCTCAATTTACTGGTGAGGCGCCATGATGAGGCACCAGGTTGACTAATGTGCTTGGCCACCCACGGGAGGCAGTCTTGCCTCCAATAGAGTATAAAGCTGCTGAAACATGCCCATAACCTGGGTTCGGGAAGCCCTAAATTCACTGGAGAGCATGCCGAGACGCTCCTGTGTTGTGTCTAATAGGGCTTTGATTTTTTGACTTGAGCCTTCAACCAATTCGTCTTTCTCTTTGCCAACATTATACGCAAAGGTAGTCACATTCGACTTAAGACTAGTGACATTAAAAACAGGCTGTGGCATGTCTACTGGTGAAGTTTCGGCTAATCGTGTTGGAGTTAGCTTGTTAATCCCCCCGCAGTGGTCTCCTCACTGTCCCCCGATTCCCCACTGCCATAGCTGCACTCTCCTGTACGCAAGCAGACGCCTCTTCCGTCGCTTTCTCTATAGGCCTTGCACTACTGATGCCTGTGTCGCTTGTAGTTGGTCATTTTTAAGTGCGCGTTTCATCTCTGCAATTCTAATTTTCATTCTCTTAATTAGGTCTCCCTGCCACTGAACGAGCGCTGCTACCTCCCTCTCTCGAGCAGTTTCGTTCTGGGAGGCCGTGCCTGACAAGTTCACCTTTTTGTTGGTGTTGCGTGCGTAGCTGTGAGGACTGGATACTCGTCCGCCATCTTCGCCGCCCCCACGCCCGGGCAATAGCTGGAAGGAACTCGATCGGTCCCTGTTTTTGCTTGTGCTTTCTTTACCCCTCGATGACTGCTCCGTGGCACTCGAGGACCGCTCATCGTTACCAGCTTCGATCTCTCTTTCGATGCTCTGCTGCCGGCCTGTCGGTGGCTTGCGAGCCAGGCGAAACTTGCAGTTCCGGCTCCCTGTGTGCTGCGCACCACGGCACACGATGCAGTCCGGCGTGCACATGAGTGGCTCTCCTTTTGGCGAGGCAGGATGGTCCTTCCCGCAACGGTGACATAGGTTACTCTTCGGACGATAGAAAATGTCCGCCTGATGTCCAACTCGTCTGTAGTTGTAGCAGGTCTCGACTAAGTTTCTTTACGAGATCACAGCATACAGACAGTTTTATTAAGTGACCTGCCGGGGTATGCGTTTTTCTCTGAACGTAATCTAAATCGCCTCCGACTTTCCCAGAGGTCTCGCGTCCAGAATATCTATACCTTCATGCTTCTTCAGGAATCCCGCCCGTACTTCTTCCAATGGGCATCCACCATAAGCATTGTAAATCATTTCCCGCTCGGAGTTCTTTCTCCAACGGCGCGACGAACACAGAAACCGGTGGGTCACGATCACCCAGCTTGAGCGTCTTGACAGCCGCATATGTCCCACTGCGATTTATACACGGTGTGCTCACCGTCAACGCGTTGTTTGTGCCATTAACCCGCACAATGTCTTCTTCCGCGTGTTCTCAGTGAACATTCGAGTTCTCTCACTGTCACGGCACTCAAGTCCCAGTTCTGGGGCCTGTACACAACCTTGAAATCCATGGCTGGCATCTTTGGAAACGATCCGCGTTTCTTCCACACCAGCGCTTTCCCTCGCTTGACTTGCTGCGCTCCGTGCACCAAGCGCCCGTCGCTGCCAGCCTGCGTCTTGCAAAGCTTACCGTTGGCGTTGTCGCCATGGAGAGTCTTCTTAAATAGGTCCTGTTCCTTCAGTACTGGAGCCCACTCTTTCGCTTCAAAATCTTCGAGCGTTATAGTCTATCTTCGACGTAGTATTCCATCTTCAGCACAGCAAAGCCCACGGTCACCAGGCGCAAGTCGGACGCCCGGCGTCGCTGCCCAGACTTGGCCTAGGAGATAAGCCTAGCCTTGCCACCGTGGGGTTGATAGGAAAATTTTTGAAACTCCTAAAACTGGAACGAAATTTCCTATACAAGTGGTGTCCGCAGGTGCAGGGCAACCTCTTGCAGACGAGCACACCAACAGCGAGGCCAGGACAAAGTGCGTCCGCCGATAGTAGGTCACCGGGCCGGAGCTCATGCGAAGCACCCTGGGAACCGGAAACACCGCCTTTAAAGACACTGTTCAAACTCCCCGCGATGCCGCGCATCGCCCCATGGTGCCCTTCGGGAAGATCCTGAAACTTTTTCAAAAGTATCACTTACAAATGCAAACAGCAGTGTTGTCCCAATTACTGAACCTTGAGGATCTCGTTAATGTAACTTCACTTTATCTAGCATTCTGCTTTCAAGTTTTGCAAGTTGATAAAAACTCTCAAGATAAGTTTTGAAGTGCTCAAGTGCGGCTCCAAACAGTGTAGGCCTGGCCAAGATAAGGATTATATATTTCTAACTATATGCAGTAAAATAGTTTTTTGAAGACTAAGAGAGACCCCAAGAGCGCGTTTGTTTAATCCGCATGTACATCATTTTATTTTTGATGACAATCAAAGATGGAAAAACCACGACATATATTTTTATACTGCCCATGTTGGAAAATCTTGATAAATTTTTCAGCCCACTAGTGTGACTGTCATGCAGGGATCTGCTGCGACCACTGGTAACAATAGAATTCATTACTCAAGCTGGAGCAGCGATATGTTTGCAATCAATACTAAGGTGATACGTAATCATAAGGTATTTCATAGCAGTGGCTCAGGCACACATTGATTTCTATCCATGACACCCTGGGTGTTCTGTATATCTTTAAAGGCAAGTATTATGGCCTAGAGACACGCCACGAATGTTTAACACTCTATTTGTCTGCTGAACAGCAGTACAGAAGGGTAAGTAGCTGTAATACAGCTACCGGTCGAACTTACCGGTCGCGATAGTAAAGAAATCAGTGTAGTCCACGGTAACAGTGACCGGAGCAGTCGTCGTCTTTAGGGATCACAAAGGTTTTAGTAAGCATAACTATGGGAAATATTTTAGCTAAAACGTTTTGAGGTGTAACTATATTGTAACGATGTTGAAGGACTCGGGGTTTAACAAAACGTATTTATTAAAGGGCGAACCTGTGCCCACAACTCAAAGGGACTATGGTCGTAGCACGTTACAGCAGAACGGCAAGATGTCTTCTTCTTCTACTTCTTCAAGAAGAGTCCCAAGCCCGTGGCACACATCAGCAGGGGCCAGCTGGGTTCTCGTGCTATCATCATCGTCTCTGCGCAACACTAGAGGGCGCCCATGTATGTCTCTGTGCGCGTGGTGATGGGCGCGTTGTTTGAATGCGGGCACTATGTCGCGGCATAATCCCCCTCCTCACACGCATCGTCCCGATGCGTCAGGCAATGAATAGATTCGTGGTAGGCGTAGGCGTCACTGGTCTTCCGGTGATCTCTCATAGTACGGCTTCATCCGGACTACATGTACAACCTCTGTAGGGTTGCGGCGTTTTGAGCTCCCGCGTATAGCGGATCTGACTTGGTAAGTTACATCGCTTACACGATGGAGTACTTCGTAAGGCCCGAAGTAGTGGCTAAAAAGTTTTTCAGAAAGTCCGTGGCGACGCACTGGGGTCCATATCCATACTTTGTCACCTGGTTGAAAATGCGCTTCGGTACGACGCTGATTGTACCGATAGGAGTCGATACGTTGTTGGCGGCGTATTCTGTATCTCGCCATCTGTCGTGCTTCCTCGGCTCTTTGCAGGAAGTCGTCTAGGCCAGGTGGATTGCTGCTTTCATCATTCAGTGGTAACATGGCATCCAGTGGAGTGGTGACTCTTCGGCCGAATACAAGTTCAAATGGTGTCACTCGCGTTGTTTCTTGAACGGCTGTATTATATGCGAACGTGATGTAGGGCAATATTTCATCCCACAGTTTATGTTCGACGTCGATATACATTGAAAGCATATCAGTCAGAGTTCTGTTCAAGCGCTCCGTTAGGCCATTTGTTTGAGGATGGTATGCTGTAGTTCTTCTCTGGTCTGTGTGGGTCATTCGCATCAGACATTTCATTAGGTCTGCAGTAAAAGCTGGGCCACGATCTGTAATTACCACGCTGGGTGCACCATGTCTGAGGACTATGTTGTTGATGAAGAACTTGGCAACTTCAAGAGATGTTGCAGTGTACAGCGAGTCAGTCTCAGCATAGCGAGTGAGATAGTCTGTGGCTACGACTATCCACTTCTTGTGTGCAGTCGATGTCGGAAGCGGGCCTAGGAGATCCATACCAACTTGTTGGAATGGGGCATGCGGTGGTTCTATTGGCTAGAGGAGGCCTGCAGGTTTCACGGATGGAGTTTTGCGTCTTTGACACTCACGGCAAGTTTTCACATAGCGCTGAACTGATGATAACAGTTTTGGCCAGTAGTATTTTAGGTGAATTCTGGCGAATGTACGGCTGACACCCATGTGCCCAGATGTTGGCTCATCATGACATGCGTGCAGAATCTCGTTTCGTAAAGGTGCAGGTACAACGAGTAAAAACTTGTCACCATGAGGCTTGAAGTTCCTCTTGTAAAGGACCCCTTCCCGAAGACAGAACGAAGGGAGCCCTCTGGATAAAGTGCGCGGGACTTTAACGTTGAGTCCTTGGAGACGCTGTATAATCGGCAGCAAATCGGGGTCATTTTGTTGTTCAGCGATTTCTGATGCCTGGACGACGCCTAGAAACGGGAAGTCTTCTTCCTCCGGCTCACTCGTCTCCACTGGTGCGCGTGACAGGCAGTCGGCATCGCTGTGCTTTTTCCCAGATTTGTATACCACAGTAACATCGTACTCTTGTAGCCTAAGGCTCCATCTTGCTAGTCGGCCAGAGGGATCCTTAAGATTCGCTAGCCAACACAGGCAATGGTGGTCACTTACTGCTCGGAATGGTCTACCGTAGAGGTACGGCCGAAATTTACTTATGGCCCAAATGACCGCAAGACACTCTTTTTCGGTTGCAGAGTAGTTTGTCTCAGCTTTCGAAAGCTTGCGGCTGGCATACGCTAGCACTTTTTCTTGGCCGTTTTGCCGCTGGACTAGAATGGCTCCGAGGCCGACGTTACTCGCATCAGTGTGAACTTCAGTTTCGGCAGTATCATCGAAGTGGGCGAGGATTGGAGAGGCTTGCAGGCGTGTTCTTAACTCATCAAATGCTTCCTGTTGTTCACTTTCCCACCTAAAGGGCACCTCGTCTTTTGTCAGATTAGTAAGTGGTTCAGCAATGTTCGAAAAATTTTCCACAAATCGCCGATAGTACGCGCATAAACCCAGGAAGCGACGTACTGACTTCTTGTCTTTGGGTGTCGGGAACTTCGCGATGGCAGCTGTCTTTTCGGGATCTGGCCGAACGCCGTCGGAGCTGACGACGTGTCCGAGGAATCGAAGCTCTTCAAAAGCGAAGTGGCATTTTTCTGGCTTGATGGTCAAATCTGCTTAACGAATGGCTTCTAATACTGTGCGGAGTCGCTCTAGATGTTGGTCGAATGTAGCGGAAAATACGACAACGTCATCCAAGTACACCAAGCAGGACTGCCATTTCAGTCCCGCGAGGACAGCGTCCATCATTCTCTGAAACGTAGCTGGCGCTGTGCACAGGCCGAATGGAAGCGCTTTAAATTCGTAGAGTCCGTCTGGGGTTATGAATGCCGTCTTTTCACGGTCGCGCTCATCCACCTCAATTTGCCAATATCCGCTCTTGAGATCAAGGGAGGAGAAGTATTTCGCGCTCCATAGTCGATCGAGTGTATCATCGATACGCGGCAGAGGGTATACATCCCGTTTCGTTACGCTGTTCAGTTTCCGATAGTCGACGCAGAATCGAAGGCTGTTATCTTTCTTTTTAACAAGCACTACGGGAGACGCCCATGGACTGCTGGAAGGCTGGATCACGTCATCTGAAAGCATCTCCTCCACTTTTTTCTTGATGACGTCTCTTTCCTTTTGCGATACTCGATATGGGTGTTGGTAAATCGGTCTCGTAGCTTCTTCTGTTATAATCCTGTGTTTTGCAATAGCCGTTCGTCGCACCTTAGAGGACGTTGAAAAGCAGTCCGAAAACTCTTTTATAAGGGCAAACAGTCGTTTCTTTTGATATTCTGGGAGCCTATGGTTGACGTTAACTGATGCGTCGACGTTGCAGGTCTCTTGTGGAGTGGTTGGCGTTGTCGCTAAACTGCATAGTTCAGTCGCCATGCAGAACTCGTGGAAATAGGCGATAGCCATACCTTGCGCGATGTGCTGACATTCATTCCCAAAATTCGTAAGGAGGACAACTGAGCGGCCATTCGTTAAGTGAACAACACCCCTTGCCACGCAAATTCCTTTGTTTAAAAATAGCTCGACGTTTCCATCCGCTATTCCTTCGTGGTCACAAAATGCCTTATTTTCAACAAGCACCATTACACTACAGCGAGGTGGTACTGTGACGTCATCATCAACAACGCGCAGAGCAGTAAGACGTCGCTTTGCGATTCCTCCACCGACATAGCTTGTTCTGTCGAAAACGTTACACTGGATCTGCGCAGATTAATTATGGCTCCATTGGCTTGCAGAAAATTCATTCCTAGTATAAGCTCCCTTGAACAGTCCGGCAGCACGATGAAGTCAGCAACGTAAGTAAAGCCTCTTATTTCGAGCCTTGAGGTGCATCTGCCGAGCGGTGTAATAGTGTGGCCACCTGCCGTGCGTATCTGTGCCCCACTCCATTTTGTTACAACCTTTTTCAGTTTCTTTGCCAATTTGTGACTCATTACCGAATAATCAGCGCCGGTGTCAACTAAAGCATTCAGCTCGTATCCGTCTATTTTCAACCGCAAATCTGAAGTAATCTTCGCACTGCTGCGCTTATCCTCTGTAAACATAGCATCGTCACCTTGAAACCGCAATGGAGGATCTTCGCAACTGTCGTTATCAGCGGCCTCACCTCCACAGGTCGCTTGCTTCAGTTTTCCTGGTGTGGGCTTGTAGAACGGTGCCCAGACCGTGCGGAAGAAGCACGTGGGCTGGGTGATCGGTAACGCCTGGGCGACGGCGATCTTGGCTGATGTTGGCGTGGAGTGAGTGGGCTCTGGCGCGCGGACAAGTACTCTTCGATCTCGGTTGGCCGTTCACCGTTTCGAGGGCATGGTGCGTACAACGGAAAGCCCCTTAATCCTGCCTGTCGGTAAGGGCAGAACCTATACAGGTGACCTGCTTCCCCACAATGGAAACACAAAGGCCTGCGCTCATGGTCACGCCAGATGTCCCTTTTCCGGGGCCTTTGATCCACGTAGCGAGCTACACCACGGGCTCGTGGCAGGTAGGTAGCCGTCGGTTCCAGTGGACGAGGTGCACTGCGTACCGTTTGTGGGCAAGGAGAGGCCATCGTAACTGCTGCATTGGTGTGCGCCGCGGGTTGTCTGAGTACTTCAGAGTACGTTGGTATGCGTTGGATCGGCTGTGGCGCACGCTCCGGCTCACGTATCATCTGCCTCAGTTCATCTCGTACTACGTCGACTACAGACAGTGTTGCTGTAGTGTGAGGTGCTTGCAACTTGCTGAGCTCTTCCCTGATCACCGACCTGATGAGTTCTCGCAGAGCGTCCATGTCACTTCGCTGGCGTCCAGAGAAGACATTGGCAGGTGCATAGTTTATGTCTCGATTGTACTGTCGAGCCCGCTGTTCTAGCGTTTTCTCTATGGCTGTCGCTTCCGTATGAAACTCCGCAACTGTTCGTGGTGGGTTGCGGACGAGAAGAGCGAATAGCTCTTGCTTCACCCCACGCATGAGGTGGCGTAGCTTCTTGTCTTCGGTCATATGGGTATCTGCGCGCTTGAACAGGCGGATCATGTCCTCGATATACATTGCGACACTTTCGTTGGTGAGTTGGTTCCTGGATTCGAGCGCAGCCTGCGCCTTTTCTTTGCGATCCGCGCTGGCATAAGTCGCCAGAGCTTGTCGCCGAAATTCATCCCAGGTCGTAAAGGAGGTTTCATGGTTTTCATACCACGTCTTTGCGAAGTCCTCCAAAGCAAAGTATACGCGGCGGAGCTTCTCTCTCTCGTCCCAACCGTTCAAACGTGCCACTCTCTCAAAGAGGTTCAGCCAATCTTCTACGTCTTCATACGAGTCGCCATGAAATACTGGTGGCTGGTGAGGCTGATTTATCACCACTTGGGCTGGTGTTACATGACTTGTCATGGTGGCGGCGTCCATTGACTGAGTTCCCCTTGGCGTAAAGTGGAGTGGGCTGAATTGTGGTGAATCACCTCGAAGACGGCGACTGGTCCTCTGATGCACAGGTGTCGGCTCCGCGGTATCAACTGGCTGGTGGTCGGGGCTACGCTGTCTTGCGTTCGTAGGGCTTTGATTCATTACCCAGCACGTCCACCAGAAATGTAACGATGTTGAAGGACTCGGGGTATAACAAAATGTATTTATTAAAGGGCGAACCTGTGCCCACAACTCAAAGGGACTATGGTCGTAGCACGTTACAGCAGAACGGCAAGATGTCTTCTTCTTCTACTTCTTCAAGAAGAGTCCCAAGCGCGTGGCACACATCAGCAGGGGCCAGCTGGGTTCTCGTGCTATCATCATCGTCTCTGCGCAACACTAGACGGCGCCCATGTATGTCTCTGTGCGCGTGGTGATGGGCGCGTTGTTTGAATGCGGGCACTATGTCGCGGCAATATATCATAATATTATTTGTCATATGATTGATATAAGATTGCCAGGAATGTTCATGAGTATTGTTGCTGCTAGTGCGGCAAGTATTGGGTGTATTAGCAGCAAGAAATTATTCCCTAAAAAATAATGAAGGTGATCCGGAAACCCAATTGAGCATTGTCTATGGCATTTCCTCGCCGAGAAAACTATGCTTTAGCTCTGTTTTTGCGTTAGAAAAGCAAGCTTGAAAATCGCCACTAGTTCAAAAGTTTAGTTGATGGCGGTAGATCCAAATATTTGCACAATGATCTTAATACGGCACGTAAAAATTTAATTTTGTAAAATTGAAAAGCATGATGGACGCTATGGAAGTTGTTTTAAAGCATGAAGCGGACAGCTGCACTGTTCCTGGTTACCTATCGTGCACAAAAGTGCAAACGTGAGCACACGAGCTGGTAGTTATGAAAGAAGATAAACGTACAAATAAAACTACCCGCGAATTTCGAACAGAATACTTAAGGTGATTGTTTCCCACGTTATTTTGACTGATACTCCATAATAATTTCAGACGCCGGCACCCTAAGACTGCTACTCGTGCTGCAAGAATCTGGTCTCAGGCTGCATCGCATCAGAATGCGATTCAGGCCTTGTAGCAGTGGCACCGCGTTCGCTGTGTTCGATATCCCATTCTGCGCTTACGTCACCGTCTACCTCATTGGACGCTCCCTGTCTGTGCTAGCGTTCACCGCAGAGGTGGTCTATCAGCGGTGTCATCGTGCAAGGGGCCTGCAGGCCAGCCGGTTTGAACTGACCGTGGTGATCCGACATCGCTAAAGGATAAGACAGTTTTTTTTCTGGATGTAATCGTGAAATTTTCACGCATGAAAATATTGTGAAACGGTTGGTTGTAGTAATCCTACCCGCACCACTGAAAATATGAAATAAAATTTCAGTACTTTACTCATGTATGCCTAATAATATTATGCACGACTTTACGTTCCAAAATGACGATATCATTACGAGAGGCGCCGTATTGAAGGCCTCCGGAAATTTTGTCCATCTATTGTTCTTTAACGTGCCGTTGACATCGAACAGTGCACGGGTCTCTGCCAGTTTGCTTATATGCCTATGTTTCCCAGCGTCAGGTCGAATTAATCACAATTTGTCTACATTATCGTGTTGGTGGCCTTTTTTGAAAGCTCACTGGCATAACACAAAGTCAGTGACTATAAAGAGATGTCTACCGTTTCCGGAACTAGGCTGTTTACCATTGCACAGATGTTCGCTGTTGCTTGAAACGTGCGAGCACAGGAGTGTAAGCACTCGCCAACCACTCGTCTTATGAATAACGGCCTCGTTATTATAGCTAACGTTTCAAGAAAAGAAGAAAAATCACATCATATCCACGAAGTGCATGATGATGAGTAGAGCGAAGCATCCATCAGTCTGTCCGTGCTTCCGTTCGTCCGTGCGTTCTTCCATCGGTCCATGCATTCGTGTGTGAGACCGTCCGTGCGACCGTTCGTGCGTCCATCCGTCCATCCGTCTGTGCGGTCGTCCATGCATTCATCCATCCACCTGTGCATCCATTCGTTCTTCCTTGCGTTCGTCCATCCATCCGTTCATGCGTCCGCCCATGCGTCCATCCGTGTGTCCATTCCTCCATGCGTCTGTCCCTGCGCCAGTCCGTCCGTTCGTCCGTCCATCCATGCGTCCGTCTGGGCATTCGTCCTTCCATACGTGCATTTGTCTGTCTGTCCACCGTCGGTTCATCCGTCTGTCTATCCGTCCGTCCATATAGTGAACACGCCAGGTACCATCGTTTCGCATTTTTTCATCAAATATTCATCATAAAGAAGACCAGCAGACATTCCAACAACTAAACGAGAGGTGGCACGGCCGGACTAGAGGAGTGGCACGCGCGGACTCTGTTACAGCCCGTGCTTTGTGTCTGGTTACCCACCTTTCCCTGCCCCCACCGCTAGTTCATGGCACTGTGGCCCAACTCTCACTGTGTGTTTAGAAAAGGTGGTTAACGATTTAAAGTACTAGGTACTCTTACTAAAGTACTAGGTACTCTTACTGAGAGTTGGACGTTGCACGTTCAACTCTCACTAAACCTTGCTAATACAAAAAGGTTACGCCCAGCAAGTTTAACGTAGCAACTTTTTCTGATCCGATAGTGCTCAAAGTGCGCCGTTCTGTTACCAGTATTTTTATGAAAGCATCGAATTTCAGGCAAATTTTTATTAGAGATTCAGTCACCGATACTTGTCTTTGTAGGTTATTTTGTCAGAAATGGCCATCTTCTAATTTATGAATAACGTGCGCACGTTTCCTCCTCGATTCAAGAGTGCGTGCGTGCGTGCCGCTCCTCTAGTCCAGCCGTGGAGGTGGCTACCTACTACGACGACTGCTACTCATACATCACGGACTCAGGACCCACGGCATAGGGAGCTTCGCCCCTAAAAAAGTCACAGCTTTGTCGCAAAGTCGAAGCAACGAACGTGATAGCAACAAATTGTAAAGTCACGCGCAGAACGCAAAACAGATCGAAACGTGTCCCACGTTTTTCACGCACAAATGACGCACGAAACGTACTTACAGTTACAGATGCACGTGAATAAGGGTCTTAGTTGCTACTTCGCTGAGTCTAAAAAGCGCGCGCTTTTCGCGAACGGGGACTGCAATGACTAGAGTGACCTTTGTGCTCCCAGTAACTACAACAGAATCGTTGCAGGTAAAGGCCGAGGCCAGCCAAGATGTAAGATCCTCCCCTCCTCCTCACCAGAGATAAAGACCTGCGAGGGAGCGTCGCTCCCTTCCTCTAAGCGGGGCAAAGTGTGCGTGGGTGATCAAAGTTCGCGCCGACGCGTGATGTGCCGACGCGCGCTCATTGCGCCATCTTGCTAATCATGCCGAAAACACGATAATGGCCCTCGAGATGCCCGTGAGCAGCGGTAAGTGGTAGATATAAATAGCTGGCTGTTACTCCTCACACTCGTGATTGTGGGGACCCTAGTTCGATTTATCGCGCTGGAGTCTTCTTGTGGGTTTTTTGTATGTTGCATTGTCATATATATATATATATAGATACGTATACATATACGGTGAGTGATGCCGACGCCGGCGGCGAGATCCAGCTGACTAGTTCCAAAAAATTGCTATCGCCATAAAAATCACACCAAATCCACGGAGTGAATGATGATCAGTGGGGCGAAGCATAGGAGGTTTTTATCGATAAAATGCGAATCGTCCGTGTGTCGATGTCTGTGTGTCCGCGCGTCCGTCCGTGTGTGCGTCTGATCGTATGGGCATCTGTCTGTCCGTACATTTAACTGTCAGTCTGTCCGTATGTCTGTCTGTCTCCTTGGAACGCACGGATGGATGGGCGTTTCACCCCACTCATCATTCACTGCGTGCATATGCTGTGAAAGCCACTAAAGTCATCTTGTTATATTATTCTCAAGTACATATACACACAACGCCATCTAGAGAGCAACTCATACACTAGAGGAGCTAGATACTACTACTGCTGCTTTAACTACTACTACTACTACTACTACTACTACTACTACTACTACTACTACTACTACTACTACTACTACTACTACTACTATTACTCACTACAACAGAGCAGGAAACGACGCATGGCACAAGGAACTTTGCCCTGAAAAATGCTGCCCGCATGTTCCCGCGGAATTTTGCGCAATTCGGGTATGGTTTGTGAATGCTGAATCGTTATTTCAACTTTACTATTCTTATTGATTGAATGAAGGAGAAGCATTGCCTTCAAAGAGTGGTGGGACGCTGATGTGCGATGTGAATGGTAATGCAGCTCGAACAGTCGCTTTTACTAGCAGACGCTGCCTCTGTTGGCCTTGCGAGGTGAAAGAGGGAGAAAGGGGAGCATACAGTTGGCACGAGACGCAAGCATGCGGCACGATACACAAGAAGAAAGCATGCGCAATGGGCTTGTAGACAACGGCGACGCACGATGCGTACCATCGGGCGACTAAGAAATGCCCCGCATTTCAAAGCAAAGTCGCAAGCACGAATCAATATTTCAGTCGTCCTTATAGTGTGCCTGCTAGTTGCTGGCCTGATTGTGTAATAATTGGCATCTTACAGTCATATGAAGAGCTTCGCATTACACGCAATACATTCATCAGAGTAGCAGTGGCTTCTGGGAACAAGACAAACAAGCAAAAAAAATTAACATCTTTCTAAAGGGAACCCTGGTGGAACGCGACTTTCGATGCAGTTGCCCGCAGCGCCATAACCTTCACGTTAGAATGCTGCCCTGAGCGCTGTTCTCGGCCGAAAATATCCTTGCGCTAGCCGCTGTCCACGATATGAACATTTTACTGCTGTTTGTGTAACATCTGCCACAGGACAACCGTGATTCGTGCTCAACGGGATGCCAGAAATGAAATTGGTGGCATTCATTATTCTGCAGTTTGTGGTAGTTCCGCGGCAAATAACGAGTTTCGCTAAAAGTACTCTCGAGGTCCTTGCAAGTCCGTCATCACTTGTGGCCAATACTGATGTGCCAAGACACGATGAGTCGTCGGGCAACTTTACACCAGAGTTCGGATTCCAATAATTTCTGCGCGGGGAGTAAATCTTTCAATATTTTTGAAGTGCTCAACCAAGGACGACAGCTGTTTTCCAAGGCCCGGGTGTAGCTCTGGTTTCGTTGCAGGAGGTACGGTTGTTGCCGGGTTTCGATAAAGTTGTCCAAGAGTTCGAGCGGTATCATTCACACATTCAGTGGATCGTAGCTGCTCGTGAGCACCACCAAGTGTTAAGCACGATGTCAGGACACCTGTGTCAAGTGATAAGCGTGACACAGGCTGATGCGAATGTTCCCTGAACGAGTACAAGTCTTGCAAAGCGCGTCGCCTGGTCACAGAAGCTGATTTCTGTATGCTAGCAGAACGCCTACCTGATGCCAGCAAACTGCCTGAAGGCGGTCGTGTAGTTTTGGCGGTCGAAGACGACAAATCGCACTTTTATTATACGGACGAAAATAAATTTGATTCCCGGCGTCCAGCTCGCTTATGCGGCTCTTAACACTACCCTTGTCGAAGCGTGTAACTACGGAGACTCCGACTCACTCCTCCTGGACCGACGCGTAGACTTCGTCATCGGCACATAGAAACGCATTCCCATGCGATCGAACTCGGGTATCCGATGTATCCGTTATCTTCGCTTTGTTTTCTTTCTCGACGAGCGACACCACTGTCACCATCGCTTGTTTCATCGTGGCTGTTTTTATTTGAGGTGTCTCTCACGGGATTTTCCCTGGCATCGGTGCTGCTTCTGCTAACTCACGTGCAATCTCGCCTCTAGTCGGTTCCTGCAACCGGACATTCTCATTTGTTCATGTTCTTTATGAGCACCTATCTCGGACGGCGCCCGGCAGCAGTTGCCAAGAGATTTTCTACACTCGGAAAGGAAGGAAAGGATGGAAAATAGGAGGAAAAGAATAACAGGGAGGCTAACCAGCTTACAGGCAGCCGGTTTGCTACCCTGCACATGCTCGAATTTTTTTCTTTAAGGGGTGGTGGGGGGCATATCATACTTTTTTCATTCATTCATTTTTATTTCCTACTGGGGGGTGTTACATAAGGGGTGGACACACAGGAAAAGAGAACATTTGAACACGTTAGTTTTCGCAGCACAGGTGATTTGTAACATTTGTCGCGAAGGATGATGGGCAGGTGGTTGAAGCAATGGAGCAGGGAAGGTCGTTCCAATCCTTGACGGCGCAGGGGGAAAAAAGAAGCTGAAAAAGTGGCAGTTCTGTTGCGATAACGGGACACTTGAACTGGATGGCTTGTGCGGTGTGAAATGTATGTCGGGGGGAGGATGTAAGGAGCTGCATTGAGAGAAGAGTGAAAAAAATTATGAAAGAGAGAAAGGGTGGAGATACAGCGGCGAACAGAGAGGGGTGATAAACTGGATTGTGCTTTCAAGGATGAAATGCTGATGTCGTATGGGTACTGGGAGTGAATGAATTGAACGGCGCAATTTTGGACAGATTCGAGGTCATTAATGAGGTATGTTTGGGGTGGGTTTCATATGGGGGAGACTTATTCGAGTTTCGATCTGATGAGGGACTGATATGCCAGCAACTTCACATGTTTTGGTGCATGACGTAGGTGACGCTTCAAGAAGCCCAGAGTTTTATTTGCCGATGAAATGACGTTCGTAATATGCGCATTCCAAGGGAAATCGCAATACAATGTGACACCTAGATGCTTGTAGAATGGTTGGGATTGTACAGAGACGTTTGCGATATGATATGAAAAAATGAAAGGATTTTTACGGCGGGTAAACGTAACAAGTTTGCATTTGTTAGGGTTAAGAGACAAAATCCAGTTATCGCACCAATCTTGAATGCGGTTAAGATCGTTCTGGATAAGATTTTGGTCGTGAGTGTTAGTTACCGTCCGATAGATTACACAGTCATCTGGAAACATGCGGATTTTGCAGGATACGCTGAGGGGTAAGTCGTTGATGTATATCAGAGAGAGGAGGGGGCCAAGAGCTGAACCTTGAGGTGCGCCGGATGTTACTTTGAGGTAAGCAGATTTATTATTAACATACACAAATTGAGAAGGGTTAGTTAGAAATGCTTTGGTCCGATTTAGTACACTTGGGTCTAAGTTTAACTGGGATTGTTTTAGCATTAGTCTTTGGTGGGGTACTGTGTCGAACGCCTTTGCGTAATCTAGAAAGATTGCGTCAGTTTGTAAGTTGTTGTCAAGGTTAGCATGCAGATCGTGAAGAAATATTTCTAGTTCTGTTTCGCAGGAAAATCCTTTCCTAAAACCATGCTGGCTGTGGTGAAAAAAGTTGTTGGAATCTAGAAAGTTTACAATCTGAGAGCAGATGACATGTTCCATGATTTTGCATGGGACACTTGTTAAAGAAATGCGACGGTAGTTCAATGGACAGTTCTTATCACCTTATTTGTAGATGGGAACGACCTTGCCCATGTTCCAGTCATCTGGAAGAATGTCTGTGGAGAGTGAGTGCGCATACATCAAACACAGAAATGGGGCGATGGTGACATGAATATTTTTTAACACTTTTGAGTTAATATCGTCGATGCCACTTGATGAGGACAGTTTCGTGTTTTGAATAATACTTGAAATACCACCTGCGCAAAAAACAATTGAGCACATAGAGGGTGTCAACAGCACCGTGGCAGGAGAAGAAGGTACGCTAGATTCGTTAGTAAACACAGATGAAGATGTGCTGTTAAAAGCATCAGCACATTAATCATCTGAGAGCATGTGACCAGAATCATTAGTAAGGTAAATAGTGTTGGTAGACCGAGGGTTTACTATCTGCCAGAATTTACGTATGTTATCGGTTAGCATGCCTGGTAAATCCTGGTTCAAAAACGTATATTTTGCGTTACTAATAGCGGTAGTATATTCTTTTTCGGCTGCGTTGTATTTCGCCAAAGCTTCAGGCGTCTCTTTTGCTTTTGCTGCGTGAAAAAGGCGCTTTTTTCTATTCGATAGTCTCTTTAGTTTGTTTGTAAACCAGGGTTTCTGCGGCGTGCTACGGAATGATGTTGTGGGGATAAATTTGCTAAATAATTTATTCATCTTATTTTTAAAAATCTCCCAATTATCGCTCACAGATCAGGAGTGAAAGCTATGTTCGAAGTCTGGAAAGAAGTTTTCGAGTTCTTTGTGAATGGCCTCATAATTACCTTTATCGTATAAGGTAATTGTTTTCTTGAGTTTGTCGCGCCGCTCAACAGGGAAGGAAAATCTGCATGTATTACTTTGTGGTCACTAATTTCGGATAGGTATGAAATGGACGATAAAGAATCTGAGCGGTCGGTTAGTATTAAATCTAAGAAGTTAGCACAGCCGCCTGATATGCGCGTGGGCTCTGACTCAAGTTGAGATAAGTTAAAAGTCAAGCAAACGTCTATGAAATATTTCGTTTCGACATCGTATGCCGACGAGGGTGCAGGGTTATGCCAATCAATTTTCGGGAAATTAAAGTCCCCAAAAAGTAAAATGTGAGCGTTAGGGTAGGTGGTCGTGAGTGTGCTTATTATATTGTTTAAATCACGTGAAAAACCTGTATTGGTGCTCGGTGGCCTGTAGCACACCCCGATTAAGAATGTTTGGGGGGAATCGTGGCAAACCAGCCACACAATTTCATAGGCAGATTTTATGTTAACAGCAGAACAGGGTATTTCTGGGCCAACAGCGATTAGTACACCCCCGCCCCGGCCACATTTGTGGTCGATGCGGAATAACTGATAATCGGGTAAGTTTGAAAGCACTTCGGCGTCAGTAACTTCATCGGTTAGCCAAGTTTCTGTTAGTACCAAAATATTACTGTTGGATGACGCCACAACGTGTGACACTTGTTGCACATGCAGAGCTGTCTGGATATCCCGAATCGAGCAAAATACATTGCCCTTGCACGAGCTTCCCGAAGCTGCTCAAGGTTCAGAATATGGGTGTAAGAGTAGTACTTAGCGATGTAACGCCTTTTGGCACATTAAACTAGTTGGTTTCAACCTCGTTCTATACGGATGCTGTGGTGACTCCCTTGAAACAATGATCCTATGACACACATGTACAAGTACGTATGCAACTGACAAGAAGGTCACCCACTCTGCCATAGCGGTTTTGTCATTTTTCATTGTAGGTCTGCACATGTGTTATAGGGCTCGGGCGTCGGACTTTCCAATGTCCAGGCGACAGTTGCGCAGGCGCTCTCACGTTTGTTTGTGCATTGAAGCGGGAATGACAACTTTTGTTTCGTAAAGCAGCATGCCCCTGACAATAAATAGAGCATCATTTGCGTATATTTTTAGCTCACCTTCGATGGGCTGCAAAGCATCCAACTTTCTTATCACAGTCTGCAGTTCAGGGTTTGCTGTAGTAGCCGCACTGGCTGACGCGGTGGCCGAGGCGCTGCCGCGGCCAGTTTCGTCTTTCTTTTTTGATTTGTTGTTCAGACAGCGTGACCATAGCATGACTTTGAACTTTCTCAGTAAATTATCTTGTTAATTCTTGCCCCTCAGTTTGAGAAATTATGTCTGTCATTATTCGCTGCTACCCAGGATGGTGCTGCAACTGGTAATCATATTTAAAAAGTGCGAAAGAGGTCTTTGCAGTGTTAACGGAATATCACCGAGCCCCTTTTTAGAAATGAGTGAATAACAGCTATCTGCTTAAGACTATCTGCCAGACAATAACAAGTTTGCTGAACCTTTAGCACCGAAAAACAATGCTCAGCGCCTCCTTTGTATCTTCGCGTACCAGTATTCTATGTCTGTTAACATTAAAAGCATAGCCTACCGTACGCCATTCTTCACTATGCCTTTGAAAAGGTACACCTGCTACAGCGTAAGCCGATGCGTCGGTAGATAGCTTTTTAGGCAGTGACACATTGTGTATCGTAAGAATGGGCGCTTTTGTAAGCATTTCACGTAAATGATTGCATTAACTTTCACGCTCTGTCGTCTATTCTAAATTGACATCATCTCGCAGCAAGGCACTCGAAATTCGGTAGGCACTTATAACAGTAGTTAAAAACGTCCAAAGGTTTTTGCAGATCTTTCTTAGTGGACGGCCTCGGGCACTTCACGACGCATTTCACTGGGTCGTCAATGGGTTCCACTAGAAGGGAGCTGAATTTATCACCTATGAAGGGTATTTCTGACGTTTGAAATGTACAATTCTATCTGTTTAGAGTTAGACGTGCTACTCGTGCAACATTAAAAACGTTATACAGCCTCTGTACGCTCTTCCAGCGTAGATCGACAGATTACGATAGCATCCACGTACACTCGCATGCCGGGAAAACCGAAATATTTTTATAATGGTTCTGTGCAAAACTATTGGTGCCAAACATACCCCAAACGGTCGCCGTAAAAAGTGGTTACGCCCGACCTTTACTATTTGGGAATCTGTACCGAACGTATATATCTGCGAACTTCCCTTATCAAGCATGATTTAATTGAGCCCGCTGTTTGCGCCCAGTTTGCTGAAAAATTTTGCAGCCGCAGGCTAGCTCATATAAAATCTTGAAATCTTGGAAGTTGAAAGTGATTTGTCCAAATCACGTCATTCAAATTTCAAGTGTCCATGTATATACGCCTCTTTCTGTGCTGTCTAAGCATAACGATCAATAGGCTCACCCAATAAGGCGGTTCTCTAGCTTTCGTGATGATACCAGCTGCTTCCGGGTAGTTCCGTTCTTCCATGGTCGGGGGCCCTTGTGCGAAGGAAACGCACCTCCCAGGCTCAACCAACAGCCTGACGTCGTCTTTCATAGTCATTGTGTACTTCCTCGTTTGGTTGCCAATACCTGTGAAGAAGAATTTAAACTTGGCTTGTACGCACTTAGACAAGTTGCTCTAACACTTGACGTCGTGAACGGGGTGAACACTCACCAAGCCAAACGGCTCACGGGCTTCAAGCCCCAGTAGTGCCTGCCTTCTTTTTAGAATTTGCTTTACCGCTCGTCGCCCCCTACAGCTGCATCCGACAGACTTCCGCCGGCTTCCATAACACGTGGAGTCGATGGGCACACTGCATGGGCAACTAATTTGCTGAATGTAGCCGCTTAACTGTCGTGTTGGTCTCACGGCCGAAGCCAATGGGTGGGCGAGAGACATGTGATGTCATACCGCTGGTGGCGCCACCGACTCGTTCTTCGCCTCTCCGACCACGTCAACGGCTACGATCACCCCGGCATTTGCCGACATCGCCGTTGACGGCCACATGAAAAAAAAAACATTAGGCAAATTTTGTGTCCGACATGAAAAAATTCATGATTGGATAAGGTTATGTTTGAAGTGCACCATTCGTAAGAGGCGATGCCCGTTTCCGAGTCACTATAGCGGGGAGTCCAGCAACTAATAGAAGGCCGCTTCTATGGTAAACAAGTGTAATCAAGCCAGCCGCCGTGTCGGCTCGCTTCGCTCTCACCTTTGCTCTTCACATCGAGGCCGTCGAGAGAATCAAGTGCGCATGCAAACCTGTCGTACGAAATTACAAGATTCTTATCTTCCAGTGAAAATAAACACTTAACGATGACCTCACGTTTGATATCGAACAGCACATGCGACAGCGTTCACCCTGCTAAGCTCGGAGTCGTCCACACTGCTCGGAGGCGCGAGTGAATGTGGTGGGTTGTGACGTTTATTGCCCGCGAGGGCGTACGCTTCATCGGCAGCGTTGTTTCGGAACGAAGCATGGATAGGCACTCCTTGCTTTGTATTCAATAAAAAGCTTACCACGTTTTCCGAGTGTGTACACTGAGGTGGGATATGTGGGCTCTGCCGGTGCCCTGATTGCACGTTCGCCCTACGTGTCTAGAATCGTTGTATGCCGCGTGCGGCGTAGCGAGTCGGACCGTGAGTTGAATCTCACCATGTGTCCAGAGCTTTAGACACTTTCCTGTCAAAGAGAGAACGCAAGACTCCCAACACGGCTTCTAACCAATGAAAGGGCGCACAGCGGTGGGGAACAAAAAGGCGAACACAAAAACTTGACTGCGCATGCCGGTGGCCTCGTGACATTTCTGTTGTACCCGCGTTTGCGCTCCCTGTCTTCCTAACGTGTACGAAATACTCATTCAATTAGCTGTCAAACTCGACCGCAAGACGGCAGCTCTTGCACAACTTGTCGAGCGGAAGCAGCGACTTGCATGTTTGGGTGTGATATGATTTGCAGCTGTGATTGCATGATGCTATTAATGTTGGATGTCAACAAATAGAGCGTGTTACGCAGCACATGTTTCTGAAAGTTCAATTTCAAGAGAAACTTTGATTCACTCAGCACGTGCAGTTCATAATACACAACAGCATTTCCATAGCAATGGGTCCGTTAAACGCTGTGACAATACTTTCATGCCCTGTAGGGACGATACTATAATCGATACTATCACAGTGACAATACTATCATGCCCTGTAGACGAAAGTCTCTGTGTTTCAAGGCAGGTACTGCACCCATAAGATTATTTCGGGTGGTACGGTATTTATCGGCTCCGAAATTGCGGTTGAAGCGGCGTTTTTGTATGAAAGCGTATTTGGGAAGCATTTACGGCAGAGTGCATTTGCTGCGAGAAATGTCGAAAATATTGTTGTCTAGAATAATTGCATACTATTTAATAATTCAAAGGTGTTCAATCACAATTCGAGTGATGCGCTTGACTTGCAAACTTTCATTTGATGAAACGTTAATCGCAATATATGCTCCGCGTAGTGAGTACCTTTGCAAAGCATCAGCATTCAATTATTCAGTTTTTAATTTCTATCCTTGTATCTGTATTACTGTATTCCGGAATCTGTATTGTGGTGTAGTTTTTGTCGCCTTTGTTTATTGTATTTCTGAAATGTCTTGTTACGCCAAAACAAATGTATCTCGGTATCTGTATTTTAGGGTTAAAGTGCACGTATTTCAGTATCTCAGTATCTCTGCGCAACCCTGCATGGAATGCGGAAACAGCGACTGTTTTATGAATAACAAACTTGACTATACGATGCATCAACATTCACCTTATGTCGAAAGAAGCACGTTGTACACAATCATAGAGTTTCTCACAACATTACCTAGAGGGAAATATGGCGCTAGTGAGCAGCTGGATGCAAGGGAATGCCGGGATATCTGAGCTTCGAACTTGACTCGAATTTGTATATCTCGAAGACGCGTCTGGCTTCACGTTAAAATGGTTAGTTTCTTACTAAAACAACACGTATAATAGGCTTTTTTTTTCTTGACATTGCACAGAACTATGTTTTATGGAACACTGGAGACTTCCGCGTTGATGTGTAATTTTACGAAGGGTAAGAAGTAATCAACGGCCTCTAAACTTGGCAAGCAGACGACAAAGCAAGCCTTCCCTCTACCACTGTTATGTCGTCTGTTTCTTTCATCGCCGTTTGGTTGTGCCGTAAAGGTAAGTGTACTTGTATTTTAGAATATGTTGCACGTGGAATATTTTCCGCGTATGAATATTTTGTTTCAGGGAGGCTTTATTTACGCAGTTATATTCACTTTTGAGCCGAAGCCTCGCTCAACACCAGCCAACACAAACCTCGCAGACACATATGCCGTAATTCTCAGCGCTCCAACGGGGCCCCTTAAGGAATTCGAATTGACGGTGGCGCTACACTCCCCTCTAGGTATTATTGTGAGAAACTTTAAGTGCACAACAATCTACGCCCTCGTTAGCGCGTAATTTTCTCACATGACATGTATACATACCTCTATCAAATTTAGTGTTTTTACCTGTTCCTTGTGTGCTTATATATAGGCACAGAAAGGCCACACCCTTGCGTGCTAAATGTCGTCAAGTTGTACAGAGATAAGATTCGATTATTTTAATTAATTAAGCACTTGCCAAAGCTGCCGACGAGCGTGGTCGAGTCCAGCTTGAATGTTGCGGTTTCGGGGCTTCATTTTCAGAAAATGGCGAGAGATGGAGCTAGTAACGGTGTTCCCAAGGCTGGCACAAAAAAAAAGACAAATAAGACTGCCTGTGGAAAACGTGTATTCGAGAGTGGTGAAAAATAGCCGAACTGGCACTCGTCGTTTGAGTACACCGACTGAAGGCTATACAAATGGACGTCGACCACCCAACCCTGTTAATGTGGGAACGTCGTCTCAAAGAGTCCCCCTTCCCACGCAGCTTGGTCACGCGGGACAAAGACTACGATTCGTATGTTGTCTTCTTTTCTAGTGGTCACAGCTCTTTATCGAAGTTCAGAATCAATAGGAATGCAGAAAACGTTCATAATATTTACCGAAAGAACGAACGGTCAGATTGGTACGGGCCGCAGCGCTGTTCTGTCTGCGCTACATAAACTCTTATCAGTCAATCAGAAGGAGGCGTTGCTATAGTTGTATATCACCTGATCGATGCGATTATTTCTTCCCTTCTTTCTTCCCATATTTTTTTTTACCCTGGCTTCTCAATTTATTTTGCCCTTTTCACTTTTTTTATCTACGTTACGTATAGTCCTCCTGTTATCTGTTTTTTATGTGCTATAACATTTCTTTATATATTTATTTTTATTAATTTATTTATTGGAGGTACTGTCAAGGCCGGAAGGCAAGACAAAAAGAAGTGGCGAGGAAAACCAGAAGTGCACTCCTAAAGAAAAAAAATAAAGAAAAAACTGAAAGAAAATACAGGTCGTCATGCACGGTGAGCTTTAAGTCTTTTTGATTGATTGATTTGTGGTGTTTAACGTCCCAAAACCACAACTTGATTATGAGAGACGCCGTAGTGGAGGGCTCCGGAAATTTTGACCACCTGGGGTTCTTTAACGTGCACCCAAATCTGAGTACACGTGCCTACAACATTTCCGCCTCCATCGGGAATGCAGCCGCCATAGCCGGGATTTGATCCCACTGCGGGTCAGCAGCCGAGTACCTTAGCCACTAGACCACCGTGGCGGGGCTTTTAAGTCTTTTTCGTCCGTTATACAAGTGATAGAGGGGAAAAGGTGGTTCCAGGTGGCGCTTGTGCTTTGCACAAATGAATAATTATACGCTCTGGTGCGACAGGATGGTAGGCCCACCTTGAAGCGATGATCGGTCCTTGGTGATATGAAGCGAGGTGGATGAAAGAGGGCGCCCTGCAAGTGACTGTTATAATAATAGATTTTGTAAAAAAGTATGAAGGCGAGACTATTTGTGGTGCAATCAAAGATCAGGCAAGTTTAGAGTGCTCTTCATGGTTGTGGCACTGAAATGACGTCAAGAATTCAATAAGATGAAGCGTGCTGCGCGATTCTGAGTGGTTTCGAGAGACTGAATGAGAGTGACATGAGTTGCGTTTCACATGCCGCATGCTTACTCTTATATAGATCTGCGCAATGTTTTACACAGTGTTATCCTCAGTGACGGTGAAGCAGAGAAAATGTTACGGCGCCGATAACCAAGCTTGTGGTTAGCGTTGTTAATCACATATTCCGTGTGTTTATTCCAGGAAAAATGATAAGATATATGAACACCAAGCTATTTATAATAGTCATCAGGTGGTAATAGAATGTTATTGAGGGCACAAGCACGTTGACAGAGGGCGATAGTGCGACATTAAACTTGCATGCTCTTATATTAAGATATACCAAGTGTCACAAGCCATATGTTCCACAATGCGAACATGCTATTTAGTTCGCGTTAAAGGTTAAGATAATCGACATGACTGGTTATTTTCTGATAGAGTAGGCCTAAAACGGACCCCTGTGGTACAGCAGATGTGACTTCAGGATTAGGTGAACAAAAAAAAAAATATTAGCTGTCACGTACTGGCTGCGGTTAGAGAGGAATTTCTTAATGCGTTTAAAGAAATTGAGGTCGACGTTGAGCTTAGTAAGTTCTAAAATGAGTAGTTTGTGTGAAACAGAAGAAAATGCTTTTGTGAAATCTAATTATATGCAGTCAGTATCAAATTCAAGATCTGTGTTAATAAATAAGTCGTTAGTAAAACACAGCAATTGTGATTCGCATAAAACTATTTTCGGGAAGTCACGCTGATAAATGCTAAAGAAGGAATTAGGTTGAAGGAATTCAATTAGGTGTGAGTGTATGGCGTCCTTTAAGATTTTAACTGGCATGAATGTTAACGATATGGGACGGTAGTTATTGGGGGAATGTGCATCACCAAATTTATGCATAGAGAACCCTTTCTGAACCTTTCAGCCAGATGGCAGTGTGGACGTCTATAATGACTGTTCAAAATGCTTTGACATTACTAAGAAAGATAGACCTGAATATATTTCAACATTTTTGACAAAATGAAATGTGGACCAGCCCATGGTGACACTTTCAATTTTACAACGAGTATTTTGAGACCACCTGCATAAGATAATGAGGTCTATTGGCAAGAAATCCGTGCTTGCCAAATGCAGAAACATATTGGGGATGCTGTTATTAAAGTGCGCAGTAAAGACATTACTCAGAACGTGGCCGCACCCACTTGTAGCAACTGGGACATCACACTAAATTAATTGAACATGCCGAGATTTAGCTCCGCGAATGCTGTTTCAAAACTTGCCTGAATTAGAGCGAAGCAACGATGGAAGAGTATCATCAAAAAATATTTTTTGGCTTCCGAAAGCACACTAAAAAATTCTCTGTTAAATGTCTGTTAAGAAGAGCAATGGTCTGTTGTTGCTGTTGATTTCGCGCGTATGATTAGCCACTGCTTTTTATGGCACGTGGATTTCAACGTATAAATGAATTACTGAGAACTAAGATTTGATAAAACATTCCCCCTACGTACAAATCGGTCAATTGGGGTTAGCAGTTCGCCCTTATAATCTCACCAGTTCTGTTCAACTGACCGCTGCTCAAAACCAGCAAGAAACAGGACGACGAAAAATTGTAATTCTGTATTTATTCCATCAAAGCCCATTTTGCTATAGTCTTGGATAATTTTCGTGGTTTTCTTGACGGAAAGCCGTGCTTTTGTTTTAAGGTGGACTATACAATGGTCACTGATTTTCGGTAGATGAGTGAGGGCTGAAGCTAGCTCAGGTGTAGCGGTAAGTGCTAAGTCTAATATGCTAGTGGAAATGGGAGTAAGACGACTGGTAAAGTCAACAAGTTGGGTACAGTTAAAGTGATTTATTGATTGATATGTGGGCTTTAACGTTCCAAAACCACCATATTATTATGAGAGACGCTGTAGTGGAGGGCTCCGGAAATTTCGACCACCTGGGGTTCTTAAACGTGCAGCCAAATCTGAGCACCCGGGCCTACAACATTTCCGCTTCCATCGGAAATGCAGCCTCCGCAGCCGGGATACGGACCCGCCACCTGCGGGTCAGCACCCGAGTACTTTATCCACTAGACTATTGCGGCGGGGCAACAGTTAAAGTCGTGACAAAAAAATTCACAGCATATCCACGGAGTGTATGACGATGAGTGGGGCGAAGCATCCGTTAGCCCGTCTATGCTTCAGTTCGTCCGTTCGCTCCGGCTTCCGTCCGTCCGCGCTACCATCCATGCATCCATCCATGCGCCCATCCGTCAGTCCGTGCGTCCATTCGTCCTTCCATCTGTCCGTCCGTCTTCTAGTCTGTTTGTTCATACGTCCGTGCGTTCATCTAGTAAACACTCCTAGTACCGCCATCTCCCATCTCGCATGCCCTGTGGCACACAGCCGCTTTAGAGCGGGTATGTCCCACCGATGGCTACGTATATGACAACGGAGGGTGGACGGACCCACGTATTAAAGAGCTTCGCTCCTGAAATTTAAATATTCCGTACTTTTAGTTGAGTTGTGCTTAAGGTAACCGGGTCCTTTTCTTACATGACATCGGTAAGGTTCAAATCGCCAGGAACGAAAGAAGGTAATCTTGGGTATCTGATGAACAGCTGAATGACAACATCGTGCAGGTTATGGAAAAGGGATGATGATGCACTTGGTGAGCAATAGCAAATATTATTTCGCGAGAATCAATGAGCTCGCGAACACAAACATTCTCAAGGGAAGACATAACAGGAATAATATGAGAAGCATGACTATTGGCTACCTCTAGAAGAACACCCCTACCAGACCAATAATCGCGGTCACATTGGTAAAAATTTGCAGCGCTTCTGAGAATCCAAGATTTCTTCATTTTTTTTTACTTCTTCAGGAAGCCAAGTCTCTGTCAGACTAATTGTGTCAGTGGAACAGAAATCAATAGCATCATACAGTTCGAAGCGTTTATTCAGGACACCGCGCAAGTTTAAAAGTTAATAAAGAAGAGGCATTTCCTCGCACCAGCAAGACGGGCATACCAATGAAGTGCTAAAAGTGCCAACACGTGAAAAATTCAGAGGGTACTTTCTTCCTAGATTGTGGTGAATTGATTTCGCAAATACTGTCACTTTCTACGGAGTGAAACGTAAGTTTCTTGTTCGTAATCAGTTTGAGTAGCAAGTATGGTTGGCCGGCTGCCTTATAGCAATTTTTATTATATTTCCCCTTGTTCCCTGCTTTTCCATAAATCTTCGCTAGCTGATATACCAGTTAATTTTAACTTTTGTCCCAGCGCCAGGGTAGCATATATAACCTTGTATGAGGAAAACTCGGACGATAAATTGCCGAGATTTTTAGCGGCACAGCTTTCTATCTATGTGCTCGCAAAACTTCGAAGTCAGAAATGTGCATGTCAAGGTGGCGGGACGGTATCTATAGATCACGAAAATGGCCTTAAGACTGAGCCCACTTCTCATTAGGGCTGTGTGATATACGAAATGGCAAAAGTTCTCTCGGATGAACGTTTCTCCAAGATTGTCTAGTGGAGCACTGAGTGCCTGGCCTTGCAACTTGACAGTTGCAGTGATTAGACGCGGCGTATCACTGACTGCTGCAGAACTGCCAAATGGGTTTTACTTGAATCAGCAACAATTTGCGCTAATGCCTCCTGTTTTTTCGTTAGTCGTCAAAAGCTTTAATGAGCTCGTCATGGCGGTTTTAAATTTGCTTGATAAGGTACAGTGTGGCCAATGTCCCTTGTTGGTGCCAAGTTATTTTAGGTGACAAACAAAACAAGTTTTATTCCCAGCTACGTAGAGTAGAATTGTCGCAACAAGGAGTCACGTGACGTCGATGATAGGATACTCATTGATCGTTCAACGGAAAACTTTAATGAATATTAGTAGGATGCCACGCTTTTAGAAAAAGAAATTTTCTTTCATTAACAGATGTATTTACAATGAAATACCAGAGTGCAATGCATGAATCCAAGACCTATGGTGCCATCCATTGGCACATTCGGAGCACTTCCGGTAATACTTCCTTCTGCTCAATGCAGAGCAAGTTTGCTCCATTGGCGGACTGAGAGTTCTCTCTCTATCTTACACTGGCAGATAAGGAGCAGCTTTGTCGCGAGATCCACTCCCCGGAGCAACTTCTTCTACTCCGCGAAAATAGGCATATTAAACCGCAAATCATCAAGCGGCCCGTGCCTCGAAATGTTGCCAACTTTTGGCGCGCCAACAGACGCTGGTAGCGTCCGTTACGCCTGGCGTCAGAGCTCATGTTTTCTAGAGCAGCGTCGCTGTGTCCAGCGTGCCCTCTCGTGCAAGAAGAAAGACGAGCGCGTCACGTTCCATTCTGACCTTGCTATTTGCCTAATTGGCTGCGCGTGTGTTCCATCGGTAGACTACCTTCTGTTCTCCTCTGCAAGAATGGAGTACTCCGGCGCAGAGTTTGTGGGTCACTCCAAATCTGCCATTGAATATCATCATCAGACTTTATTGTGGATCTACTGGCGACGCAGCCTTCTGGATTCAATATTTATCCGCTAGGCCTGGAACGTGAGCCGCGAACGTGCCGCCCTACCCTCGGATTTTACCCATCCCCTCCGGTACGGAGGCGAATGCCTGTGGCGGTCACCCCACGCAAACACAACAATGCTCTCACAGTTGCCTCCGAGCAGCTGTGATGCCACGTGACAGAGCGGACGGTGATGTCAAGTTACAGAGCGGTACGGAGGCGAGCGGTCTCACGCGTCGGACGGTCGCGACACGCAGTAGAAGGCATGGCCTCCAAGATTTCGTGCTGGCAGCAAGCTCTCAATTGAAGAGAGAGCCACGTTCCAGGCATAGTTTTTCGAGGAGGCGTTGCCTGAGCTTAAGCTTATTGAAATTAATTATTTTTATCCTCACTTTGAATATATAAATATTTATCGCTGAAAATGGGCCAACAATGCTTTTTTGCGTTATGTCCTATTTAACCAACCTTACCTCGTAGTAAAAGGCCGCAAGCACGCCGTTTGCCCATGAATAAAAACAGGCTGCCTTACATAAACATGCTGGCTTACAAACTAATCCAGCTTGCCGTCAGTTTGCCGTGTTAATCCAACAGAATATGAGCCGGAGCCCACCCGTCACAACTGCGTAAACAATTGTAACCCGTGACCCAAACAACCTTTCCCGTCTTTTAGTGTTTTTCTTTACTTTGTCGGCACCACCGCAATGATACCACCGCAACACGGACATGTGTATTCTTGATCTTTTGCTCACAAATCAGATGCCACCACAGTCTATCAGAGCGTGTTGAAGGCCACCTAGACAATACATATATTTCGGGGGCGACCACTGTATTTCAGCGTTCCGGTAGTGCTCTGAGTTGGAGCTCGAGCATGTGTGCAGACAGCAAAAAAAAAGAGAAAAGAGAGAGAGAAACATTTTCGAAGCCGACGACGGGAACTCATTATTGCTTGGTCGCAACATAAAGCTGCCACCTACGTAATCTGTTCATTTTTGGCCTCCAAGTCTCGAGGTAATAATAGCATAAGTAAACTTGTTTTGGTGTCTTATGGGCCATGCTTTTTATGTCGTGGGTTGTAGGTCTGTAAAGTATGCGTAGTAGTAGTAGTAGTATTATAAATCCAAATGAATCGGCCAACAGCATTGCCCGCGAACTTACGGACCGGGATGCTTTTACACATGGCTTAGATCCTGCTGGATTCGAAAATCTACAATGCGTTACACCCATGACATATAATGAAATTACTAAAGATTACTACCTGGGGAGGAGAGAGTTTACACCCCCTCACAGTAGACTAAACAGAGCACAAGTGGTCACACTTAGACAATTACAGACAGTCTTATTACTCACCGGCACAGGTAAAAGAATGGTACGATATAAAAGATGTGGATTTTGTTTGCAAGGCATGTAAGAAAGAAGCATGCACGCTTGAGCATATGCTCTGGGAATGTGGGTCGCTTGGCCGTGGCATTTCCCAGGAACGGTTTACAGGAATGATAAAGTCTCACGACCATATCCCCCAAGTCCTTGCTGTCCAGTACGCCCAAGACAGGGCTGGGAGGCTTGACCTTCCAGTCCCAACGTTGGATTAGCCAGGCAGGTGGCTACACCCTGTACAGGACGTATAAATAAAGATACTTCCATCCATCCAGTAGTAGTAGTAGTAGTAGTAGTAGTAGTAGTAGTAGTAGTAGTAGTAGTAGTAGTAGTAGTAGTAGTAGTAGGTAGCCTGACTGAGAGTAGTAATAGACTAACTGAGAGTAGTAGTAGACTAACTGAGAGTAGTAGTAAGACTGACTTAGAATATGCTTTTCTTTCGTTTCGTTGTCATAAAATTTTTCATACAGCTCGAAACACGTGAAACACACGAAGTTTTGCATTTCCTCCTTTTATCGCTTCTTTTTCGTTCTGAGTTGTGAGGTTCTGGTGGTTGACATGACCGAGAACGTATCGTATTGCTGCATTATGTTTAAGGTTTTCATTTCGTACGCTTTGAGTAACATTCTCGGTCTGCTGGGTATACTTTTGATGCCTCATCTACCGATCATTTTGTACTCTTTTTTAATGCCGTTGGAAAATGTCCGTTCATGATTAATGACAACAATGAATCGAATGACTGAATGTGTATCGCGATGTTACGAAGTAAAGGAACGCTCTATGAACAAAGTTGCCAAAGATGGCTGAATACTGAAATTGCGCCACACTAAGTCTTGTATGTGCTTGTTGTTACCAATTACCTTTGTGAATAGCATGTATATGATGGAGGGCAGCAAGCTGATCCGCTTGTGATTGTTGAAGTGCTTGTCACCCCCTTTCTTATGAATTAATATGGTGGTTGCCATCTTCGAGGATTCTGGTACCCTCCTCGTCAGCAGACACTTCGTGAACAGGGTGGCTAATTTTTCTAACACAATTCTTCACAGTTTTACTTCAGTGCCCCTTTAATACAAAGCGCAAACAGATGAAAGTACGTGACCTTGGCCACTGGGGAAAGGCGACGATGTATCAAAGTATTCTAGACTAAACTATGACAAAATTATAATTAGATCATATGCTATAAATCGTACATTCACACATTACAAATTCAGCCATATGAGTCATTGAAGTCATGAGTCGTCACAGGACATTTCGAAACAGCATCAAAAATGAAACGTGTGGCTCTGAGACGGGCGTGTGCGCCCGTATCGGAGGTGATAAGGTGTAGAACGCAACGTGACGGGTAGGTGCCACCACTGTGTCGTCTTAGCAAAGCGTTGTGAACACTTGCCTTTTCGTGCAAGCGTTGCATGGTCAGTGCCACGTGATAAACGCTACGGTCCTTAGAATAACCTATGTATGCCCTTTTTAGTAAAAGACGCACATACAGAATATATACGTGTTGTTATGGTGCCTCAGATATGCGCGATAATTGCTGTTTATTTGAATATCACACAAGTATGAATGCTGAATCTTGAGCAGCATTGTTGGGCACTGCGGATAGGGTCAGCCGTTTGGTGAATACGCTGGTGCGGTTTAAAATGCCAAGTACCGTTAAGTGTTGACAAACAGACAAATGAACAGACAGACAGACAAAACTTTTTGCGTCGAAGGTCTTCAAGAAAGAATATCATCTTTTTTTAAAGAGTACAAGACCTTTAGAGGATGAAGCACCTGGAATCTTACTACACGGGAAAAATTCCCAGCAGACCAAGAATGTTACGCAAAGCTTGCGAAATGAAAACCTAAAATAATGTAGCAAAAGAATACGTTGGCGGTTATAACGACCGCGAGAACTTCACACATTATAAAGAAAAACAAGCAATAAAAACAAAAAAACGTGAAAGTTTATGTGCTCCACGAGGCTCGAGCTTCAGCAGATATCGTATTAGACAGAAACAATATAAAATTGTATTGTTTCCACATCGCACGTATTCATTTCTTTTAGCACTCGTGCGGTTAACTTAGTGCGTCCAGTGCTGTTGCTACGGGACCTGTGCACCGAGCAGTGCCATTAAATATCCTTAGATTAGTGGACGGCCATGGCGCTTTTCCCAAATTGTCCAGAAGCAAGTGCACGTTCCCTAAGATCCAAGTGGTGCATGGTGACACGAGCTGCCAACTCTACACAATTGTACTTTATCGAAACCCGCATACAATCGTGAGAGTTTCGAGTCTTTTTTTTTACTGGAAAACTCTTGCCGTACAGAATTCTATCCGCAATCTTGACCCACCGTCCCGACAAGAAGACAGGCACAGAAAGTAGCTTTATGGAGGACAAAAGACAACTGTGATAAAAAAAAACAACAAAACAAATTTAGCATTTGCAATGAATTCTTTAAGGCTGTGCGACCAAAAATAGTCAGAGAACGAAGGCGGCAGCTTTATCTTGCGGGCAATCGTTAGTGTGTCCACGTCGTCTGCTTTGAAATGTTTTTGTCTTTTTTGCAGTTTGCGCACACAGTCAAGTTCCGATTCACGAACGCTATCAGCTCGCTGAAATACACTAGTCGCCCCCGCAATCGTTATATTGCCTAGACGGCCTCGAACTCGCCCTGACCCCGGCGCCGTATTATTTGTGTGCAAATTACAAAGAACACACGTGTCCCTATTGCGGCGATTACGTTGTGCTTGGGCTGATGAAGTAAAGAAAAAAAATACGAAAAGACGTGAAAGCTTATTTGGGTCACGGGTTACGTTTGTTTACGCAGACGTGATTTGTATGCTCAGGCACACTTTCTACTTGATTAACATCGCAAGCTCGGCAAACTTGTCGAGTTGGTGAGTCGGTAAGCTGCTCGTGTATGGCAACCTGTTGTTATTCCGGGGAAAATGGCCTACTTTTTTTGTCCTTCAATACGAGATGAGCTCAGCTGAAAAAGGAATAATGAAAAATGTATTGTGGCCTATTTCCGGCAGCAAGGCGCAGACAACTGAGAATAAATATTCAAGGCAGAAGGCTGCTTTGCTGAAGGATCAACAATAGAGCTTGAGTATTGTATTAATGCATTGCACTCTGGTATTCCATTGCTAAATGCAACTGCAATTGAAAGTAAAGCTTAGGACGAGCTCCCCTTTGAGCGTTGCGGGGTAATAGGCAAGCACATCCCGCAGGCCACGCGCGAGATAACTGAAGCCTATCACATAAGTAAGATTGACGGTACATGCGTAAGTTCCCCATCAGTTGCACTATTGCAAAAAGTGATTGCGTATCTTGGTCATTTTTAAGCAATGTATTCATCCACAAGAGACAAGAGTTTCGCTGCCATTGTATAGCAGTGGTTCTTAACTGCACACTTCCACGCATCACCTATATATGTACAGCACTCCACCATTAAATCGTTGTCGAAAGCCAGTGCTCTTTTCTCTCCTTGTTTTTGGCTTCCGTAGTTACGATGTAACTACTAAAAGGTTGCACTGCTCGTATATTCTGTTATGTCTTATTGCTTAGGTTCTACGCTTCACTCTCCCTATATAGGGAACCAGTTGTGGATGCGAAGCAGCGGGCGCTCATGATTACACTGGTGGCCACGTTTACGCTGGCGCTAATGAAGCGAAAGCCAAGGAATGACGCCTTTGACGAAGGCGTCATTCCGAACGCACGATACAGTACCTAAATATAGACCCTTTCAATCTTTTCAAACACAGCGCGTTGAAGCCTTCCGGTTTTGTCTACCGCTTTGTTGTATTAGCTTTAAAAAATTGCCCGGTGATTTTCTACAGGTTCCTTCCCGTAATTGACAAAATTGTTTCAAACAAATATTCGTCTCAGCAACATAAAAATCATAAAACATTCCCTTGTGCTTTACGCACGTTTCTTTTACGTGAAAAACGAAAAACGATATATTTTCCTTACGCTTAAAAAGAAATTTCAAACATGCTTTCAGGTTCGGCGTTAGGAATTGGTAAATGAGGTGAACGGAATTTTTCAGGGGACAACGCTTGTGACCTTGAAACCGTCTATACGAGGGAGGAGGGGGGAGTGAAGAGTTGCGCAGCGCGATCGTCGGCCTTGCGAGGTGAGAGAAGGGGAGGGGAGCGATAGTACTGCAGGTGTCTTCCTCGGTTGGCAAACCTGCGAGCATGCGGCATGAGACGCGAGCATGCGCAGTGAAGGTGCACTGAGGGCTACGTCACACAGGCTAGTCAAAAGCTGCTTCGCATCTACGTTATTTGTGTACCAGATATAATACATAAATAAAAAACAACGACGATCAGATAGCTCTGGGAAGACACCGCTTGGGGGCCACAGAGTGCAGATGTGCTTCGCGTCGGCTCCGCAACTTTCCTATGTTTTTGCTGGTTTGTCAAACTCATCGTGTTAACCATTCTCTTCATCGATCAGATGAAGCTTCAAGGAATTCTCTGTCACCAAGCTTTGCCAGGGGGAGACCACTTTTTGGCCGCTTATCGTAGATTTTCCTCCGCCACGCTGGCACGAACGCGAAGTGCAGCGTCTTTATGCACAGTGCCATAGCCCGGCCACTGCGGCTGTAGGGCCCGCCAACCTGACGTGTCGCCGGACCTCCTCGCACCTCCCTATCTCCGACGAAAACGCACCAGGCCTTTCCAAGAGATAAATGAATGTCATAGTGGTAGATGTAGAAAAGATTCGGCTGGAAGATTTCGGTGAGGGAGCAGGATGGCGCAGCGTCCGGAGAACACAACAGGCCGATGGCGCGTCCAAGTCGGCGCAAAAGCAGCAGGCGAAGACGCAGCAAGCGACGGCTTCCGCATAGACTACGGCGATAGCCCCAGCCACAGCCACGGCTGCGTATTACAAGAAAAAGTGTGCCCGTCAACTGCAGCCTCTCGCTAAGGCGAGGCGAATGCCAGAACTAAACTACCACCTGATCATTTCAAGATCATCGTACGCCCTAGGGATGGCTTCAACGGGGCTGCATATGAAATGTATCGTCTTTCTTGCTGTCTACGTAACGTGGCTGGTATTGGCAGAGAAACAGCTAGAGAAGATAGTATCTGCCTTTATGTGATGCAAAACGTCGTAATATTCAGCACACCGTCCGCATAGAGCCACACGCCACGGAGTCATCAGCAACTTTTGCATTGATGGCTAAGAGTTCGCTGCTAATGCTTATCAAGCCGCCCCGTACAACACTTCAAAAGGCTTGATTAGGAACATATCCAAGGATGATAGCCCGACGGCCATTGCTAATAACTTAGTGACGGAGCGCAACGCCGGAGTGCTGCACGCTAAGCGCATAGGCACCACGGACAACATAATCATATTGTTTGACGGCTTCCACGAACCCAGACACGTGTACTGCGTACCTATGCTTGTCAGATGCTGCCTGTACTGGAAGCACATTGACGTGTGCTATGAGTGTGGCAGGCTGGGACATCGCTCTGACGTGTGCCCCAACCCGAAAAACAAGATATGCCGGCGCTGCTGAAGCAACAACCCGCCGTCTGACCATCGATGTGAGCCGCAGTGTCAACTGTGTGGCAAAGGTCACCTCACATGACACCGCAGCTGCAAAGCGAGATACAAGACTCCGTACATAGTCAAGCGTCACCAACTAGAGCGAAGACGACGAGAAGAAGAGGAAGCGGCCGAGGTGTACGGCAACAGATAACAAGCAGCATCGGCTCAGACGGGAACACAGTTCACTACGGTTATTATCCATTGTTGGACAATAATTGGTGCAATGCCGGCCCAACAAGACGTTCGACTAGCTGAGACGCGAGAGACAGCAGGGGGAAACGCCGGTCCCGCTCTCACAGTCGCACACCGACGCCGAGAAGCACGTCGAAGACGCGTGGTGGTGCCGATCTAGGCACCGCAGCCTGTAACCAAGGCACACAATGTCAGCAGCACCAGACGCCGCAGCATGCGCAACAAGGGCACATGAGCACTGGGCAACAGGTGAGATGGGTGGATGTCGCCGCTTTTCCCGCCGGTGGTGTCGCTTCTGAGGACCGTTCCCTTGGTCCTGCCGTCGGTGGCGGTGGTGGGAGCGAGCTCGAGCAGGCAAAAGAGTGAGTGCTGAAACAACGCCTAGGACCGTTACAATCGACCATTTCAGAGCTCAAACGCGAAAACGCTATCCTCAGAGCAGAAAATTCCATGTAGAAAAGCGAGGATCCACAATCACAAGCTTTGCAGAAACAGATGACGCCACTGCCACTTTCGCCGCTACGGTCCATGGCTTCCATGCGACCCGTGGCGGCGAAGATGGACACGAACGATGAGAGCGGTTCTAGGGAAGAGGCAGACGCCTAAAGGCAAACACTTTTGAAAAGACTTGGAAGCCTACGGCTTAAACTCGTCGCGAAACCAGCCGATTTAACACGCAGGGGCAATAGCTTGAGTGCAGACAACCTGCCAGACATTGCGTTCGTAAAGAATGTACCCCAGCGTCTTGGCAAAGCATGCATGTGGTGGTAAAACTTTATTTCGTCCGAAAGCAATTGAGGATGTTTCCGTGTTAGATGGCCATCAACCCAAGGTTGGCGGCGACCTGTGTGGCCCACTCCACGACCCTTAACTGGACGACTGAGTCTGAGCTGGTCAACACGGCCTCCCAGTGCTCAAGAGAGGGATCACGCATAATATCCACAGGCGGCGGCACTATGCTACATTCCCAAAGTTTGGGATCATATGTTTTCACATCCTGACGCCATTTGCATTGCGGCTTAATCTCCTCCGGGTACATTTTGTTCAACACGTAAGGGTTGGGAAAAGATCGCGTCTGCAGTTTTCTCCAGGCGCATTCCTGCGCCTTAGTCAACCGCTTGTGCTGGGGAAGATAAAACCTCCGCTCTAGTTTATAACGATTCGTCATGTCATGAAAGGACACCAGCCCATCTCTCGCGGACCTCCCCGGAACTGGCGGCTCACCTCCCCGGCTGACGAAACCTCAAGCATTCAGGTGAGCCACCTCGTTCCCAAGGTTCCCAGAGTGTGCTGGTACCCATACAATTTCTATTTCTCTAATTTCTCGTCCCGTGGACCCATGCAGGAATCGTGCGGTGGTCGCCGATATTCTGGCCCTCGCCAGATTTCGGATGGCTGTCTTTGAATCACTGAAGATCAAATCTGACTGCGAATTAGTTATAGCTAGCGCTTTTGCTGCTTCCTCTGCAGTTTCCGAGGAGCGTGTTTTGTCCGATCCAGAGGTGACCAAGCGTCTCCGCCTGTCCGCCACCACACTCACAAAAGCGTCTTTGTCCTTATATTCGGCAACATCGGTATAGACTGCCACTTATTACTCGCTGTACTCGACGTGTCAAGCTCAGGCTCTCTCCTGCCTGTGCTGCGTATTGGGAATCGGATGCATATTTTTGAGCAAAGGTTTTATGTACAGGGCCTTATGTAACTATTGCCGCACCTGAATTTTAGTGTCCTCAGTGGGAGCCTCTGCTCCAATGCCAATCCTTTCCAATATGATCCTGCCCGCTTTGGTTGTCGAAAGCCCAGCGTGCTGCATCACTAGATGCACCTCCCATAATTCATCCAGGGTGTCGTGTGCCCCTACTTTTAACAGCCTTTCTGTAGGCGCGTTGTTAGGCAACCCAAGCGCTGCCTGGTAAGCTTGCCGGATCATAGCCTCGACCTCACCTTTTTCTGCAGCATCCAACTTCATATAAGGTGTCGTGTAAGTAATCCTGCTGAGCACAAGCGCCTGTACCAGCTTACAGAGTTTTTTTTCTTTAACCACGCTCTTACGGTTAGCGATTCTTTTGATTAGCCTGACAGTAGCATTGACCGTGGTATTAAGTTTTTCAAGGGCCACACTATTCTTCCTGTTAGTTTACAGATATAGGCCAAGAATTCTAATTATTTGAGCTTTAGCTACCGGCTCACTCCCTACCTTTACCTCTAACGGCGGGGGCGGAATATAGTGTCTTGCATGTAGCCCTCTCGGTTTGTCTCGATTCACAAAGACCTCGGCAAAACATGCAAGAGGACTTGTGGAGTCACCACTCACTTATAGAGATTTCAATTGATACGGGCCGGAGTATTCGTGGAAATGCTGAAAAGGCAACGGCCGCAAACTCACACTAGTAAAGAGGGACGCGTTCTGGAAGAAACGAGAAGAAGGAGGGCGCGCGACGAGCCGATCACGAATATAGACGAATGGACTGCGACGCTCAATAGGGACGTATATGCGCAAACGTGTGACTTTTTGCCCGAAGCGAAGCTTGAAGTAATTCACAGCCAGCTGGTACATGTGTGGAATCAAAGTAAGCTCTACTTAAAAGGTCGAAACGCCAAAGACACAACCGCGCATTCAGAAAACGCATGGCACATTTAGCAAGACCGATCGAGGAACACGCGTTCAAAGTATCTAAGGCCCAGTGGGAATACGTGTAATAGCTTCGAGAGGTAGATGCGGGGGGGCGGGTGCTTGGCGTGGTGGTAGTGGTGGTAAAAAACATTTATTTCAGAAAAAGTTTACTAGAGAGTGCCGACGTGGCCCATCGGCGTGCTAGAGTGGCAAGACCCTATTCCGGGACGCCAGTGGAGCTGGAAGCTGCCCGTGCGCGCTCCACCAAGGAGCGTTGTGCAGCCAAGGTAGAGCAGCCGAGCAGGTGCTCCTCCCAAGTCTCTCTAGTTCGGATAGGAAAAGGGGATGAGAAAGGGACGGGATTAACTGGGCACGATGCCACGACGTGATATGTGTCGGCGAGGACATGACAGGTCGAGCAGGTGCCATTGATTTCCGGCAAAAAGTGCCTGGCGACCGCCGGACTGATAAAGGTGTTCGTCTGCAGGCAGCGTAGCAGTCGTTCGTCCGCTTTCTCTAAACCGCGTGCGGGGTCCGGGTAGAGGCGGCGCAAAGCCCGGTAATAAGCCAAAATTTCGCGAAAGCGCGTCAGGTTGGTATTGCCAGATTCCGTCTCGGGACATGGAGGGGCAACGGCCCGGACAGGAGAAGCGCGGGCAGCGGCATTTGCCGCCTCGTTGCCGGGCAGGCTCGAGTGGCCTGGGGTCCACGCTATACGAATGGGATGAGGGTTAAAGCGCCAAGAGGCTGCCTGTAGTAGGCTAGCCGCCAGCGGAGCAATAGAACCCTGAAGGTACTGAGAACAGGCCGAGCGCGAGTCCGTCAGGATGGTGCGTGAGGCAGGGTGAGAGGCGGCCAAAGCTATGGCAACCACTTCAGCGTGCGTTACTGTGTCTGCTCGAAAGGAGAGGCCATCTACGTGTTTGCCCTCTGTAATCACGGCAGCCGTGAAGTGACCCGAGGGGGAGGGACCCGAGACGTTCACGTAGAAAACACCAGGACGATCGGAGTGTCGCGTATGAAGGGCCGCGGCGCGTGCTAGTCTACGGCCAGGATGGAGGTCAGGGTTCATATTACGGGGTAGAGGTTCCACCCATAGCTTTTGACGCCAGAGCTCTGGTACCGGCTGCAGAGGGTCTTGGTCAGATATCGGGTTAAGGCCAAGTCTGTGTAGAAGACGGCGCCCTGAAGGCGTCTGTGACAGTCGATTGATTTGGTTAACGCGACGAGCTTCGCGCATCTCTGCAAAGGTGTTGTGTACCCCCCGAGCCGTGAATCGGCTGTTGGAAGTTGCAATAGGTAGGTCCAGAGCGCGTTTGCATACTGAACGAAGAAGGACGTCGAGCTGGTGCTCGTGTCGACGACGCAGGCGAAGGTAAGGCAAGGCGTAGAGGACGCGACTGGTCACAAACGCGTGGGCCAATCGGAGGGACAGAGACCCGCGGAGGCCGCCGCGCTTGGTAGAAACTCGCCGTATCATGCGGCTCACCTGTTCGCTGGTGCGTCTGAGGCCTGCTATTGTGCCTTTGGATCCAAGGACGATGTGAGGTGAAGGCCAAGAACCCGAATATTTTGCACTGACGGGACGGGCCCGGACGGAAGAAAAATTTGAGGTGGCGGTAGCGGAGAGACTGAAAGAAGGGCCGATTTAGCTGTAGAGCACTCCAGGCCGCATGAACCTGCGTAGGTGTCCACCAGAAGGGCAGCCTTTTGCAGGCGTTCTTCGATTTGCGCTAAGGAGCCGGTGTTGGTCCAGATTGTGATATCGTCCGCATATAGTGCGTGTTGTATTCCCTCGACCTCGCTTAGAAGAGAGGGGAGGTTAGCATCGCCAGGTTAAAAAGCAGAGGAGACAGGACTGCCCCTTGAGGTGTACCCCGCGTGCCTAATAAGTACGGGCCGTGTTCGGTAGAATTAAGGCGAATGAAGGCAGTGCGATGTGACAGAAAGGCGCGAATGTAGTTGAAAGTCTTCTGCCCGCAGTTTGTGGTAGACAGGTTAGTGAGTATAGTGCTGTGTTTGACGTTGTCCAACGCCCCGCGGAGATCGAGAGCGAGCACGGCTTTATCGTTATGGCGCATAGTAGTCGGCTCTATGATATCGTGTTGAAGCTGGAGCAGGACGTCCTGCGCCGACAGATGCGGGCGAAAGCCAAACATCGTGTCGGCAAAGGTGCTCCTGGCCTCCAAGTAGGCGGAAAGGCGTTCGCGAACCATGGTTTCCATGAGTTTGCCTGCGCAAGACGTAAGTGAGATGGGTCTCAGTGCCTCAATACTAACGGACTTTGCCGATTTGGGAATGAATGTCACGACCGATGTGGTCCATTCCGTTAGAAGCGGAGAACCGTCCCATATCGAATTTATAAGCTGGAGTAGCGAGAGGTGTGCTTGGTCGGGAAGATTTGCCAGGAGCGATACTGTGATTCCGTCGCGTCCAGGGGCCGTGCCCCGTCGCATTTTCGTGAGTGCAAATCGTAAATCAGAAAGCGTGTATGGGGCGTCGAGGTCCGTGTTAGGGGCGCCGGAATACGTATATGCTGGGCCTGCGGGATCAATTGTGCGGCAGATGTAGCGGTCACAAAGTTCTCGCGCGAGTTCATCCGTAGTGCCCTGAAATTCATGCAGAACACGGTGGAGCTGGCGTTGCGTTTCTCCCCTGGTGGTGGAGGGATCGAGAAGGCTTCTAAAGAGTCGCCACGCACTCTTAGAGCTCATCTGGTTTGCAGCCTTCGAACAGGTGTCTGCCCAGTTAGCATCGGAAAGTTGTGCGGAGTATGCGGCCGCCTCTGCAGTGAGCGCCTGAATGCGAGCCCGAAGTTTCCGATTAAGTTTGTTGCGTTTCCAGCGTCTTATGAGCCCGCGGCGAGCGTGCCAAAGATGTAGGAGGTGTGGATCGATTGCAGGAGTCAAATTAGAGGTTGCAAGGGTGCGATTGTTCGCTTGTTTCATATGAAGAGCGTATGATGCCCACGCTGCATATTCGGTCGAGGAGAGGCCGGCGGGGAATGGTTGCATTTTGAACTGAGTCCAATCGGTGAGACGGGCTTGGCCCCAGTGTTGGCGCATTTTCTGCCGCGGTGTGAACGAAATGCGGAGTAAAAAGTGATCGCTGCCTAGGTTTTCGCCTAAATTTTCCCATGTAGCATCGCGGATGTGACGGGGGAGGGAGAGATCGGGGCATGTGTCTCGCGTGACCGAGTTGCCGGAACGTGTGGGTTGTGCCGGATCGGTAAGAAGCGTCAGGCTCAGCGAGGAAATGAGCTCCTTGAGCTCTCTGCCCCAGGCCTTCTCGTAGTGGTAACCTTAGTGAGGGCTGGGGGCATTAAAGTCCCCGACAATCACCAGTGGTTGCCGGGCCGCTATACGCAGTGCCCGATGGAAGAGATGCGCAAACGAAGCCCTCGCAAGGCGAGGGGGACAGTACACATTTAAGATATGTATTGATGGTTGGCCCCTCCGCTGAGACAGCACTGATATCATGCAGTAGTCGTAAGGAAGATCCAGATCGAGGTCGATCTGTATCGCCGTGTAAGCTTTATGCACGAGGAGGCATGTGGTGGTGCCGCCTACATAGGAGCAGTATCCAGAAAGGGATGGAGCAGGGCCAGATTCTTGGAGCGCGAAGACGGCCGGCTGAGAGTCAAGTGAGCTGAGGAAAAGGGAAAGATGTGAACGCTTTCGCCTGTTCCCGAAGCCTCCAGGGTTCCACTGTATGATCTCGAATTTAGAGGCAATGTTTGAACGGGACGTACGATTGGTAGCCATCGTGACTGTCCTAGGTTTTATAATTGGTCCTCCATGTCCCGCTCGGAATCCTCAGAGGCAGGGAGGGGCACGGAGGCCGGATTGTCCGACGGCGGGGTGGTGGTAGCCACCTTACGACGACGCCGTGGAGCTGTACCCCCACTGCTCACCGAGCAGGAGCGGGAACGCGATGCCTTGGGTTGAAACTGGGTGATTGCCCAGGCTTGAATAGCCTGGGTAACCTCTACTACTATGCGTTGGACCGAGAAGCTGGTGAGGAGGTGATTAATCGAAGCTTCGACGCGCGTGAGGCGTTCCTCTACGCGCGGGGTGTGCTCTTCGCTAGGGAGAGTTTGGTTAGCGGGCAAGAGAACCTGAGGTGACCCAGGAGCCTCAAGAGCTTCTGGAGTAGATGTGGCACCGGTTCCGAGTCCTGGAGTACACATGGCTGCTTGAACCGGCGGTTTAATGGGAGTGGACTTAGCGCGAGGACTAAGCTTAGACGTAGCTGGCGTAGCCGCCTGGACAGAGGAGGCAATACCGGATGGCCTTGCAGTACACTGTTGTTGAGGTTGAAGTCGCTTATTTAAGAGTTCGAGTTGTTTAGTTAAAAGAGAATTTTGCTTTTGAAGTGCCGCAACTTGCTGGCGAAGGGCCGCAAGTTCGGGAGAAGGAGGATCGACAGAAGGGGGTGAGAGAGGCTTAGAAGCAGCTTTCCCTGCCCAACTGCTCACCTGAGGTACCGCCGCTGATGCTTCGAGCGGTGGGAATGCTTGAGAGTCGGCGTGGAGTGGTGGAGCCGAATGATGCAGGTTTGTGCTGCTGTCTGGCTGTGACGAACATGAGGTGGCCCCTCGAGGAGATGTTGAGGGCTGCTTGCGTTTCCGATATTTTCGGTATTTTGTGCTTGGCGTCTCTTTCGGCATCTGTTGCGTCCGGTGGAGACTCGGGCCGCCCAAGGCCATAACACTCGGAGACTTGTGAAAGATTACGAAGGTGCGAATATCCTCGCCACAATACTAGACCGTTACTTTAAGACGGGAGACAACGCCCAACACCCCGGTTACGATGGAGTCGCTAATGAAAAATTGAGTGCAGACTTCAGTGAGGCGGAAATTCGGGCAGTCCTTTTCAAACTTAACTGCTGTTCTGCACCAGGACCAGACGGGGTTACCAACAAAGCTCTTCGAAACTGAGACAATGCTTCAATCTCCCGATTGGTAGCTTACATCAACGAGTGCTGGAGAGACGGCTCCCTTCCCGAAGCGCGGAAAACAGCTCGAGTTGTCATGATACCTAAACCAGGCAAGCCAATTGCGCTCGATAATCTGTGGCTGATTTTGCTTACGTCTTGTGTAGGAAAAGTCATGGAGCACGCAGTTGTCATTAGAGTAACCGACTTTCTCGAAGACCGTGACGCATTCCCGCACATCATGCTGGGATTCCGCCACGATCTCTTCGCACAGGATGCACTGCTTCAGCTAATGCACCACAGTGTTGACGACACTACGAGCTTCACCAAGGCCATTCTTGATCTGGATATTAAAAATGCCATTGATACCGTCAAACACCAATCAATACAAAATCAAGTTAAAGCATTATGTCTACGTTGAAAAATGTACAAATACATACGTGATTTTCTTGCAAGCAGGCGCGCAAGTGTCGTCATTGCCGACCAAGAGTCTCAAGATTTTGCGATCAGTTCAACGGGCACGCCGCGATTCTCCATAATATAATTATTACTTTTTATTTATTGCTATTGTGGCTACAAGAGAAATGATTGGAAATGTCCGGTTTTACCCCAGTATATACGTGGACGACATCACCCTCTGGGTTCCCGGAAGAGGTTGTGACAACCACGTAGAGAGAATGCTGCACGCGGGACAAAGTTCAGGAGTACTTGCAAGAAACGGGTCTCGAGTATTCATCAACCAAGTCCGAACATTTAATCTACAATCCCAAAAGTAGAGGCCGCGAAACCCCCAGTGGCGACCCAATACACGTTCTGTTGGCAGACGGCACTCCCATACCACACGTACACAGAATTTGAATTCTTGGTTTACACATACAGGCAAATGGCCATAATGGTGAGACTGTGCGCCGACTCCGTCGTTCAGTGGACGACGCGATCAGACATTTGCGTTGTATCACGAATATATGTAACGGTCTGCGCGAACACTGCGCGATCCTCGTGCAGGCCTATGTGATAAGCCGAATAACATACGTTGCCCCTTACCTCAAGTGGATAGGCTCAGAAAAAAAACGAAAAATCAACTGCATTATACGAAAGGCTTTTAAGAGAGCTATCAGCCTCCCGATCAACGCGAGCACCTAAAGATTTCTAGAGCTAAGACTTCACAACTCACTCAACGAGTTAATTGATGGCCATGACGTTGCGAAATACTAACGCTTAACCAAATCAAAGACAGGTAGATACATCTTTGAGTCGCTAGGCATCAGATATCACGCTCAGCAAGGAGAAATGGTGGAGGTCTCTGCTTCAGTCCGCGACCGCTTGATCGTTCCGCCAATTTCTAGGACTATGCACCCCACGCACCACATCGGACGGTGTAACGAGCGTGCTAGACAGCTTCAAAAGAAGTTTGGTAATAGTATGGACGTGGTAGATGTCGTGAGATATGGAGAAGGGAGAAGAGCCCGCGCAATTGTGGTCGTTGACCATCAGGGCAAATGCCTCGCGTGCGCCACGGTGACGACAGGACACACGGAGGCGGCCGAAGAAGCCGCGATAGCCTTAGCGCTGGTCGCATGCAGAGATTGTGATAAGCGATTCACAGATTCACAGGCAGCCGTCCGCAGTTTCGCGCGCGGCCGTGTCTCGCGGGAAGCGGCGCGCATCTTTTAAATGACGTAAATGGCGACTCGATGTCACCCTCAGAACCTCAAACTTTAACGTTTTTCTCCTATGGGCCCCGGCACACTGTAAGCATTTCATTTGCGGGTAACGAGGTGGCCGACGCCGCGGCTTGAAGTCTACTCGCCGAGCAGCGGCCCAGTACGTGGCTGCCGCCTCCGACTCCGACTCTGAGAGTGGGGCGATGCATCTGCTGGATGAAGACACTTTGATAGGCATGCAGCAACAAGATTCAGAATGGTCATGGTGTGATCATCTTACAACATTCCGTGACATCACACAACACTATATAGGCTCGAAAGGCGTAGGTTTGCGCCACCGCACGAGAAATTAAATAGGCGCGATGCCGTAATCTTTCGCTTACTCGAAACCCACTCCTACCCTAGCACGGTCGTTCTACAACAGCTCTACCCGAACCTATATACCCCACCGATATGTCTATGCGTGCAGGCACAGGGCAACGCTTAGCCACATTCTCTGGGAATGTGCCGGCGACGACAGCCATGAAAATGCCACCAATCGCGATGATGCGCCTGTAGCGGCCGTCAATACCGAATCACAGGCAGCCTCGAGCTCACTCGTTCCTGCCGCCGCCCGGCTGCGTGACCCGCGGGGGACCTCCTTCGTCGGCGTCGCTAGGAGGCGGCCCTCCAAAGCCCTGAGCTGAATGACCAACTGTGGGCCGTCCGGCTGGCCGGGGAGTCCGCCCGAGGCCAGGGACTACGAACCGCCACCTAAAGCCACCGAGACCAAATTGCCGGCCCATTGTGTTCAAATAAAGTGTTTTCTCTCTCTCATTTAGCTCTATAGAAGAAGCTTCTCTTATGTACGATGGCGTAATTTTGAATTCAGGTTTTAAAATTTCTTGAGTCCTAGTCATGTGTGATTAACATACTACGTTAACAGACCTACAGGATGGCTGAAGACATGTTCTTTCATAGCAGTATTTTCTAGCGTTTCATATCTTGAAACAAGTGAAACAGTAAGATGTCGCCAAAATAACTGGAAAACATATGACGTTTGTACACAGTAGATAGGCCTTCAGTAGCACATCTTCGCCGGATTTGGAACCACTAATCCCTTTGAACACGCTTGTCTTTCGCCCACGGGACGGCTCTATGCTCTCCCATTGTAGAGTACTTAGTACTCTGAATTCTTAACTACTCTTTCTAACCTCTACCACGGGATTGCATTATTTATGTTCTCCCATAGTCGAGTACATAGTACTCTATATCGTTATCCCCTTTTACTTAAACACCTATGAAAGCGCTCTGTCGGGACAGCTGTCTGCTGTCCCGTAGTAGAGTACCGTGAAGTAACATAGTAAACGTAAGGAGTGGACACCCAGATTAAACCTTGCGGCCCACATGACTGCTAGCACTCCTTGCGGCAGGCATTTAACTACCGCCAGGTTCCATGTCCTGCCTTGCCATCGCACCACAGTGGTTTCAGTTTCGGTTTGAGCATTCTGGTGTGAAGGTCGGGTGTTTCATCTTTTAAATGGGAAGACTTTCTTAGCGAACTCCGGCAACCTTGAGCGTATATATCTATCTACCTGGCCGCTTACGTTTGGGTGCTCTCGTGGTCACCCCCTATAATTGTCGTGAACAAAATTAGCATGGAAGGGTAAGATGGTTTGACGAATATCATGCGCTGATTATGTCGCGATTCAAGACATGAATATTGTCACAATCTTATCACGTACGTCGTCGAACACGTCCCGCCAGACAGTGGCACATACCCGAAATTTTCCGCTGGTATGCGCGTGTGTGCCACATGTGATTGAAAGTTCATATTTACCCAGGAATGACGAGAACATACCTGGGCAATTTTAACGCGAGAAAGTAAAAAATTACCCGACATCGAAATACCATTTACTTGACGAATGCGAAGAGAAAATGTCGGGGTCCCAGCTGGAATCAAACCAAAGCATTCTGTGTGGCAATGACAATTTTACCACACAGTTTTGCCAGGTCTAAGAACTACTTTTCAAATAGACGCTAATCTTCGTGAAAAATCAATAGGGCTTGCAGCGCTGCCTACTGTTACGAAGACGGCGACGCCAACACGGTCCTTTTTTATCTTTTTTTATCTACGTTTCGTATCGTCCTTCTGTTATCTATTTTTTCATGGGCCATGACATTTGTTTGTATAAATATTTTTGTAATAATTTATTTATTGAAGGTACTGTGAAGGCCAGAAAAAAGTGGCGGGGAAAATCGGAAGTGCACTTTAAAAGAAAAAAATAAAGAAAAAACTGGGAGGAAAATACAGGACGTCATGCACGGCGAGCTTGAAGTCTTTTTCGTCCGTTATACAATTGATGGAGGTGATAAGGTGGTTCCAGGCGGCGCTTGTCCTTTGCACAAATGAATAATTGAACGCTCTGGTGTGACAGGATGGTAGGCGCACCTGGAAGTGATGATTGGCCCTAGGTGATATGAAGTGAGGTGAATGAAAGAGGGCGCCCTGCTAGTGACTGATATAGGACTAGATTTTGTGAACAAAAGTGTAAACGCGAGACAATTAGTGGCGCAATCAAAGATCAGGCAAGTTTAGGGTGCTCTTCATGGTTGTGGCTCTGATATGACGTCAACACTTTGATAGGATGAAACGTGCTGCGCAATTCACAGTGGCTTCGAGTGACAGAATGAGAACGACATAAGTTGGGCCCCACATGCCGCATGCTTACTCTAATATTGATCTGAGCAATTTTTTACACAGTGTTATCCTGAGTGAGGGTGGAGCTGAGAAAATGTTACGGCGCCGATAGCCAAGCATGTGGTTAGCGTTGTTAATCACATATTCCGTGTGGTTATTCCAGGAAAGATGATAAGATATATGAACACCAAGCTATTTATAATAGCCATCAGGTAGTAATAGAATGTTATTGAAGGCACAAGCACGTTGACAGAGGGTAGTAGTGCGACAAGGAACTTGCATGCTCTTGCATTTAAATATACCAAATGTCACAAGCCATATGTTCCACAATGCGAACATGCTATTTAGTTCGCGTTAAAGGTTGAGATGATCGACATGACTGGTTATTTTCTTGTAGAGTAGGCCTAAAACGGACACCTGTGGTACACCAGATGTGACTGCGGGATTAGGTGAACAAAAGATATATAAGCTGTCACGTACTGGCTGCGGTTAAAGAGGAATTTTTTAATTCGTGTAAAGAAATTGTGGTCGGCGTTGAGATAAGTAAGTTTGAAAATCAGTAGTTTGTGTGAAAGAGAGGAAAATGCTTTTGTGAAATCTAATTATATGCAGTCAGTATCAAATTCAAGATCTGTGTTAATAAACAAGTTGGTAGTAAAACACAGCAATTGTGCTTCGCATGAAACTGTCTTCAGGATGTCACGCTGATAAATGGTAAAGAAAGAATTAGGTTGAAGGAATTCAATTAGGTGTGAGTGTATGACATCGTTTAAGATTTTAAATGGCATAAATGTTAACGATACATAACGGTAGTTGTCGGGGGAACGTATATCACCAGATTTATGCACAGAGAACCATTTCCCAACCTTCCAGTCAGATGGCAGGGTGGACTTCTACAATGACTGTTCAAAAAGTTTGGCATTACTACAGATGGATAGCCTTGAGTACACTTCAACATTTTTGACGAAATGAAATCTGGACCAGGCGATGGTCACACTTTAAGTTTACAACGAGTCTTTCGAGACCATCTGCATCAATGACAATAGGATCTATTGGCAAGAAATGCGTGCTTGCCAAATGTAGGGTCATATTGGGGATGCTGTTATTAAAGTGCGCAGCAAAGTCAATACTCAGAACGTTGCAGCACCCACTTAGAGCGACTGCGATATCACACTGAATAATTGAAGATGACGAGATTTAGTTCCGCTAATGATGCTCCAAAACGTGCGTGAGTTAGAGCGAAGCAGCGAAGGAAGAGTTTCATCGAAAAATATTTTTTGGCTACCGAAAGCGCAGTACAGAGATCTCTGTTAAATGTCTGATAAGCAGAGCAATGGTCTGTTGTGGCTGTTGATTTCGCGCGTATGAAAAGCAGCCGTTTTTTATTGTGCATGTATTTCAACGTGTTGTTGAACCAAGGAGAACGAGGATTTGATAAAACTTTCCTCCCACGGACAAATCGGTCAATCAGGGTTAGCAGTTTGCTCTTATATTCTCACCAATTTTGTTCAACTGACCGCTGCTCAAAACCAGCAAAGAACAGGATGACAAAAAATTATAACTCTGTATTCATTCCATCAAAGTCCGTTTTGCTATAGTCTTGAATAATTTTCGTTGTTTTCTTGATGAAAACACGTGCTTTTATTGAAGGTGGACTATACAATGGTCACTGATTCCCGGTAGATGAGTGAGGGGTGAAGATAGCTCAGGTGTAGTGGTAAGTACTAAGTCTAAAATGCTAGTGGAAGTTGGAGTAACACGAGTGGGAAAGTCAACAAGCTGGGTACAGTTAAGGCCGTGACAAAAAAAAAATGACAGCATATCCATGGAGTGAATGATGATGAGTGGGGCGAAGCTTCCGTCAGTCCGTCCGTGCTTCAGTCTGTCCGTGTGACCATCCGTCCGTCCATCTGTCCGTCCGTTTTCTAGTCTTTATTTCCATCCGTCCTTGCGTCCATCTAGTGAACACTCAAGGTACTGCCATCTCGCAATCCCTGTGGCACATACCCGCTGCGCGCGTCCATTTATCCGTCCGTCCATCTCATAGTCTGTCTGTCCGTCTACACATGCATCCGTCCGTGCTTCGATCCATACAGCAAACGATACAAGTACCGCCATCTCCCATCTCACATCCCCTGTGGCACACATCCACTCCGGAGCGGGTATGTGCCACCGGTGGCTACGTACGACAACGGAAGATGGAGAGACCCACGCCTTAAGGAGCTTTACCCCTAAAATTCAAATATTCTCTACTTTCAAATGAGTTGTGTTTAAAGTAACCAGGTTCTTTTTTGTGAAGTGTCGGTAAAGTTTCTGTATGTGTCGGTAAAGTTTAGATCGCCAGGAACGAAGGAAGGTGATCTCGAGTATTTGGCGAACAGCTGATTGACAACATCGTGTAGGCAATTGCAAAAAGATGATGATGCACTTTGTGGCCGGTAGCAGATATTATTGCGCGAGAATCAATGAGCTCGCGAACACAAACATGGTCAAGTGAAGGCACAACAGGAATAATATGAGAAAGAAAATTATGGGCAACCGCCAGTAGAACACCCCTACCAGACCTGTCAATCGCGGTCATATCGGTAAAAATTGTAGCGCTTGTGAGAATACAAGATTTCTTCATTTTTTACTCTTTCAGAAAGCCAAGTCTATATCAGACCAATAATGTCAGCGGTACAAGAATCAATAGCATAAGACAGTTCGAAGAGTTTGTTCAGGACACCGCGCAAATTATAAAAGTTAAAAAAAGAGGCATTTCCTGTGCACCAGCAAGACGGGCGTAGCAATGAAGTGCTAGATGTGTCAACACGTGGAAGCACAGAGGGTTTTTTCTCCCTAGCTTGTAGTGAATTGATTTCGTAAATATTGTGACTTTCTGTGCTGAAACGTAAGTTTTTCATTCAGGATCAGTTTGAGTAGCAAGTGTGGTTGCCCGGCTGCTTTAGCAAATTTTTTAAGCTTTCTTCTTGCTCCATGCTTTTGGAAACATTTTGGCTTGCTGATACACTCGTTCCTTTTAATTTTTTAATTTTGTCTGAGTGTCCGGATAGCATATCTAACCTTATATAACGAAAATTGGACGATAATTGGCTAAGCTTTTCATCGGCGTAGCTTTCTAGTCTATGTGCTCGGAAAACTTGGAAGTCAGAAATGTGCTTGTGAAAGTGGCGGGACGGTAAATCACGAAAATGGCCTTCAGACTGAGCCCATGCATTTCTCATCAGGGCTGTTCGATATACCAAATATCAAAAAAATTCTTTTTACAGACCTATTTCCAGCATCGTACAGTCGAGCTCTAACTGCCTGGCCTTGCAACTTGACAATTGCCGTGATTAGACGTGGCATATCGCTGGCTACTGCGGGACTGTCAAATGAATGAACACTTTGCGCTAATGCCTGCTCTTTGTTTCGTTAGGTCAACACATGGGGCTAATGCCTGCTGTTTTTTTGCGTTAGGTCAGCAAGACATTTATTCAGCTCATTACGACGGTTTTAAATTTGCATGACAAGATGCAATGGGGTCTTGTCCCTTCTGCGTATGGGCAGAGTTTCTTTGGGAGATAAAACGAAACAAGTTTTAATCTCAGCTACGTAGAGAAGACATATAGCAGTGATGGCGTAGCCGTTAGAACACCAGCCTGGCATGCAAAAGATCTATAGCTCAAATCCCGGTGCCGCGCAGTTCCCAACCGTATTAAAAAAAGTCCGCCTTGTGATGGAACTGCATTAAGAGGCCGGGGGTGGCCTCACCGGTGACCACCACCGGTAACGCACTCCCTCACCAGAGAAAGATTGACCAACCAGGTGCAGTATCCGGCCACTACTTAACACATGCATACGTTATTAACTTACGGCCCTCAGTCCGCCATGGCTGAAAACCAACCGACCATGGCGGTGATCAGATCTGCAACGCAGCAGAAGGTGCTCAAAATCTCTGGATCCAGACAGGGCGCCATTGGAACCGGAACTTGGCAACATTTAACGCTAGTACCTTATCTAGTGAGTACAAGTCCACCTGTACGATTGAAGGAGTTAGAGGGCATAAAATGGGATGTAAAATTGCTAAGTGAAGTTAGGAGGACAGATGAGGCCTCTACAGTGCTGCAGAACGGGCACGTTTTTTGCTATCCGGGCTTGACTGACAGAAGAGAACAGGGAGTAGGGTTTCTTATCCGCAGAAACATAGCTGGCAACATAGAGGAATACTAGAGCTTTAATGAAAGGTTGGTAGGTATTGTATTCAAACTCAATAGGAGGCATAAGAAGAAGGAGGTACAGGCTTATGCGCCTACGTCAAGCCATGATGACGTGTCAGTTTAAAGCTTCTATAAAGACGCGGAATCTGCAATGAGTAAGGTAAGAACACAGTATACTATACTGTTGGGAGGCTTCAATGTGAAAGTAGGGAAGAAACAGGCTGGAGACCAGGCAGTAGGAGATTATGGCATCGGTACTAAAAACGCCTGGGGGGAGTTACTACTAGAATTTGAAGAGCGCAATAATGTATGGATTCTGAATACCTTCTACCGAAAACGAGGAAACGGGAATTCAGAGTGTCGCTTCAGAGCGGGTACTCGGCTCTTATGGAGAAAAACAGCTTTAGCGATGACGCAATGAATGATAATCTGACGAGTATCATTAGAGACTGCGCAGTGGAAGTTGGAGGTACTGTAGTCATACAGGACACTGGCAAGCTTTCCCAGGAAACAAAGAATCTCATTAAGAAGCATCAAAGCATGAAAGCCTCAAGTACAACAGACAAAATAGAGTTGGTAGATTTTTCGAAGTTGATTAATAAACGTAGAGTATCCGATGTAAGAAAGTATAATATGGACAGAATTGAACACGTTCTGAAGAACGGAGTAACGCCAAAGCAGTGAAGAGAAAACTTCGGATAGGCAAAAAATGTATACAACAAGGGACAAGGAAGGCAAACTAACTACCAATGTGGAAAGGATAGCAAAATTAGCGGAAGAGTTTTGTAGAGATTTCTACAGTAGCCAGCACAACCACGACCATATTATAAGAACTAGCTGTAACCCAGATGGCACCCCACCAATAATGATAGAAGAAGTCAGTAAAGCCTTGGAGAGCAATCGAAGAGGCGGAGCTCCTGAAGAGGATCAAGTAACATCAAATCTACCGAAAGATGGAGGACAGATTGTATAGAAAAACAAGCCACCCTGTCTACGAGGTGTCTCCTGATGGGAAGAGTACCAGAATCTTGGAAGAGTGTTAACATCATCCAAATACATAAAAAGGGAGACGACAAGGACTTGAAGAAATACAGGCCGATCAGCATGCTCTCCATAGCATGCAAGCTATATACAAAGATAATTGCTAACAGAATTAAGACAACATCAGAATTTTGTCAACCAAAGGAACAAGCAGGATTTCGGACATGCTACTAGACAATCGACCACATTCATACTATCAATCAGGTAATAGATATATGCTCAGATAATAGCCAACCACTATACATAGCCTTCATAGATTACGAGAATGCGTTTGATTCAGTAAAAATATCAGCAGTCATGCAGACACTGCGGAATCATGGCATCGACGATGCATATATAAGCATCCTGGAAGAAATTTACAGGGGATCAACCGCAACCACAGTGCTTCATAAAAAAACCAACAGAATACCTATCAAGAAGGGTGTAAGACAGGGGGATACAATCTTCCCAATGCTATACACCGCGTGCTTGGAAACCTAGCATGGAAACAGTTAGGGATAAGCGTTAACAGAGAGTACCCTAGTAACCCGCGCTTCGCCGATCATATTGCATTGCTGAGTAACTCAGAATTATGGAGTTAGACAAAGAGAGTAGAAAAGTAGGTCTTAAAATTAATTTGCAGAAAACGATAACAATGTACAACAACCTCGGAAGAGAACAGCGCTTCGATATAGGTAATAGCGCACTTGAAATTGTAAAAGACTATGTCTTCTTAGGACAGGTAACAACTGCGAAGCCGAACCACGAGACTGAAGTAATTAGAAGAATAAGAATGGGGTGTAGCACATTTGGCAAGCACTCTCATATCGTGACAGGTACATTGCCACTATACCTCAAGAAGAAGGTATATAAGAGCTGCATCTTGCCGGTACTTACCTACGGAGCAGAAACCTGGAGACCTACTACGACAGTTCAGCTGAAATGGGGGACGACGCAGCAAGCAACGGAAAGAGAAATGGTAGGTGTAACTTTAGCAGACAAAAAGAGATTAGGATTAGGGAACAAACCTTGGTTAAGGATATCATACTTGAAATCAAGAAGAAGAAATGGACATGGACCGGGCATGCAGCACGTAGAAAGGCTAACCGCTGGTCATTAAGGGTAACTAACTGGATTCCTAGAGAAGGCAAGTGGGTTAGTGTGAGACAGAAGGTTAGGTGGGCGCTTGAGATTAAGACGTTTGCTGGTATAAATTGCTTTCCGACTCAAAACCAGCTTTACAGAGAATGCAGTCAGTCCTTCGACGAGGTTGCTGTAAACGGTTAACTGAGGAGGTTGGAAAGCTTCTTCACCACGTCACAGAAACAGGTCACGAGGTCAAGTTTCAGTAACTACTTGGCCATTGTGGGATCAGTGGCGATGATTCCACAGACAACGCGGCTCGCACATCGCACCAAGAAGAGCACATCCTTCCGATTCCTTTGTCAAGGACTGACGCTGGAAAGCAACTTGGTCACCTGCCACGTAGTCTGTGTCTGCTAGAGTTGAAAACCCCAAGCTTATGACATACGAGACTCTACCAAATGAACCCTCGACTGGAACTTCGACCTCCATCCGGACTCCGTCGACGTGAAGCTTCGCTTCTTTGTCGCCTTTGGTTGGGAGTTGCCTTCACAAAAGCATATAAAACCTTCATCGGATTGACCAACAATGCGGAATGCGACGTCTGCTGCACCAATGAAGACATCGGCCTTCTGATATGCCATTGCCCTTGATTCGCCTCTGAAAGACAAAAGCTTTCGGACGCATTGCGACAATTGGACGACCGGCCACTCTCTATGCAGATGCTACTGGAACACCGTCCTCGCCTTTCGTCGGCTCAAAAATCAGTCTAAGCTCTCTTGTGCTTTTTGAGGACTACAGGCCTACGTGACCACCTTTTGTGTAGTGCCACCACTGCAGGTCAGCCCATTGATTGTCGATCCTTTTTTTCTCTCTTTCTCTTCTTTTCCTCCCTCTCTCACCTTTATGCTCCCTTCCCATTCCCCCAGCGTGACGATAGTTATAGTGCGAGAACAAAACGACGACACAGATAAAAGAAGGACACAGTGTCTTTCGTGTCCTTCTTGTCTCTGTGTCGTCGTTTTGTTCTCACGCTACAACTATCATCGTCGTAGGGTAGCAAACCGGGCATGTGCGTGGTTAACCTCTCTGCCTTCTCTCTTGATGTTTATCTCCCCTCCCCCCCGGAAGCCTTCATATAAGTAATATTGACGGTACATGCGTAAGTCCCCATCAGTTGCGCGATTGCAAAAAGTGATTGCGTGTCTTAGTCATTTTTAAGCAATGTATTCATCCACAAGAGACAAGAGTTTCGCTGCCATTCTTTACACAGTGGTTCTTAACTGCACACTTCCTGCACACTGCACACTTCTGCACACTTCCACGCATCACCTATGTACACCACTCCACCATTGAATCGTTGTTGAAATTCAGTGCTCCTTTCTCTCTTTGTTTTTCGCTTCCGTAGTTATGATGTAACGACTAATAGGTTGCACTGCTCGTATATTCTGTTATGTCCTATTAAGTTCCACGCTTCACATCTCCCTATATAGGGAAACAGTTGTGGATGCGAAGCAGCGGGCGCTTATGATTGCACTGGTGACAACGTTTACGCTGGCACTCATCAAGCGAAAGCCAAAGAATGACGCCTTTGACGCAATTCCAAACGCGCGATAGAGTACCTAAATATAGACCCTTTCAAGGACTCGCTCACTGGATTCTATGCCGACCGCTTCTGGCCTCGCCGTCTCCAACGACAGTGCAACTCTGGCCGACTGGGTTGGTCGTACGCCACCTCCTGCCGCCGGGCCCCTATGACGACATCAGCGCAGCTCTGGCCGACTGGATTTGCCCTACGCCATCTCCTGTCGCCGACAAGAGCTTTCGCGAGAGGTGTCCCGTCCACGGGGCACCACTTGCGACCGTGTTTGTATCTTTCCTATCTCTCTTATGTCATCGCTCACTGTCCTTGCGCATCTCACTCTCTCTCTATCTGTACCTTTAATCCTATTCCTTTAATCCCTCCTCACCCCCATCCCTTATGAGCTACTTTTGAGGTGTCACCCGCTGATTCAGACAGTTACAGGGCTCACTTTTCTCTTCTTTATTTTCTTATAACCACAATCTGAACCATTTTTACAAACACAGCCCGTTGATCACTTACGGTTTTGTCTACCGATGTGCTTCATTAGCACTGGCGGACCCCAAGAGTTTAGAAAATATACCGATGATTTTCTACAGCTTCCTTTCAGTACTTGACAAAATAGTTTGAAATAAACATTCTTTTGGGCAACATAAAAATCGTAAAACATTCCCTTGTACTTTACGCACGTTTCTTTTACGCGAAATACGAAAAAAATATTTTCATTGCGTTTGAAAATAAATTTAAAACGGGCTTTCAGTTTTGACGTTAGCAGCTGGTAAGTGAGGTGAGCAGAATTATTTTGGTACAAAACTTGTGACCTTGAAACCGTCTATGGGGGGGGGGGTAGTGAACAGCTGCTCAGAGCGATCGTCAGCCTTGCGAGGTGAGAGGAGGGGAGGAGAGCGACAAGTTTTGCAGGTGTATTTCTGGGTTGGCGAGACTGCGAGCATGCGGCACGAGACGCGAGCTTGCGCAGTGGAGGTGCACTGAGGGACTGCGTTACACCGGCTAGTCAAAAGCCGCTCCGCATCTACGTTATTTGTGTACCAGATATAATACATGGATAGAAAACAAGGACGATCAGATTGCTCTAGAGAGATACCCCTAGGGATCCACGGAGTGCAGACGTGCTGCGCGTCGGCTGCACAAGTTTCCTAAGTTTTTGTTGGTTTGTCAAACTTTTCGTGCAAACCATTCTCTTCCTCGATCAGCGGAAGTTTCAAGGACCTCTCTGTCACCAAGCTTTGCCAGGTAAGACCACTTTTTGGCCGCTTATCGAAGCTTTTTCCTCCGCCAAGCTGGCCCGAACGCCAAGTCCAGCGTCTCTACGCACTGTGCCATAGCCCGGCCGCTGCGGCAGTAGGGTGCGCCAGCCTGACGTGTCTCCGGACCTCCCGATCTCTGAGGAAAATGCACCAGGCCTTTCCAAGAGATAAATGGATGTCGTAGTGGTAGAAGGAGGAAAGATTCGTTCGGAAGATTTCGGTGAGGGAGCAGGATGGTGCAGCGTCCAGAGAACAAAACAGGCCAATGGCGCGTCCAAGTAGGCGCAAAAGCGGCAAGCGAAGACGCAGCAAGCGACAGCTGCGGCATTGGCTACGAGGATAGCCCCAGCCGCCGCCACTACTGCATATTACAAGAAAAAGTGTGGCCGTCAGTTACAGCACCTCGCTAACGCGAGTCGAATGCCAGAACTACCACCTGATTATTTCAAGATCATCATACGCTCTAGATATTGCTTCAACGGGGCCGAATATGGAATGGATCGCCTTTCTTGCTGCCTATGTAACGCGGCTGGTATTGACAGAGAAGAAGCTAGAGAAGATAGTATCTGCCTCAATGTGATGGAAGACGTCGTTGTACTCAGCACACCTTAAGCATACAGAGCCACACGCCATGGAGCCATCAGCAATCTTTGCGTCGGTGGCAAACAGTTCGCTGCTAATGATTATCGAGCCACCCCGGAAAATACTTTCAAAAGGCTTGATTAGGACCATTTCCAAGGATGAGAGCCCAGCGGACATTGCTATTGACTTAGTTATGCAGCGCAACTTCGGAGTGCTGCATGCTAAGCGCATGGGCACCGCGGACCACATAATCATATTGTTTGACGGCTTCCACGCACCCAGACACAAGTACTACTGACCTATGCAAGATATGCTGGGGCTGAGTAAACAACAACCCGCCGTCCGACCATCGATGTGAGCCGCAGCGTCCACTGTGTGGCAAAGGTGACCTCACAGGAGACAGCAGCTCCAAAGCGGGATAGAAAACTCCGTACATAGTCAAGCGTCGCCAACTACAAGTTTTCCCGCTCAATTTAATCCAAGCGCCAGCCAAATTAATCTAGGCGCCAGTCAATTTAATCCAGCCACCACTGAAATTAATCCAGGTGCCATTCATTTTAATCCAAGTGCCACTGAAATTAATCCAACCGCTAGCCGATTTAATCCGGACGCCAGCGAATTTAATCCTGATGACATTGTGACTTCAAAACGACCCAGAATTTTCGGGAATATGTGGAGTGAATAGCTTTGGAGTGAATTTAACAGGGAAAAACCATGAATGAGTCACTCGTGACACAATGTGACTCGCGCGACATTATCTCGCCTATCACCCGCGTAAGCACTATTCACACCTTCGACATGCATATCAAAGGAAAAGCCGTCCACACAGTAATAACTTGATAATCATTAACCAGGCCAATGATCTCATCACGAGTGACTTAGGTGACGTCCTCACGCATATCACCCACGCACGCACTGTCTTAACCTTCCGTCATGCATATCAAATGAAACGTCTTTGAAAGGGCGGAATCTGATACCTAAAACTCGGCCAAGTCACCTGATAACCAGTTCCTCAGGGGACGTCATCACAAATATCAACCGCGCACGTTATTTACTCGCCTACCGACATGCATACCAAACAACACGTCTTTGAGAGGGCGATAACGTGTTACCTATGACTCGGCCAACTGACTTGATCACTTGTGATTTAGGTGACGTCATCACGCCTATCACCCACGCACGCAATGTCTAACCTGCCATCATGTATACCAACGAAACGTCTTCGAGAGGCTAATAAATTGAACGCTGTCAATCGGCAGAGTGACGTGATCACTAGTGACTCGTGTGACGTCATCGCGTTTGACACCCACGCACGCAGCGTCTAACCTGAGTTCATACATATCAAATGAAACGTGTTTAAGAGAGTAATAACTTGAACGCTGTCACAAGGCCCAGTGACGTCATCACTAATGACAGGCGTGACGTCATCTCGCCTAAGACTCACGCAAGCACTCTATAATGTGCCTTCATGCATATCAAACAAAACGTCTTTGAAAGGGTAATAACTTGAATGCTGGAACTAGGCCGCGTGACGTCATCACTAGTGACTCACGTGACGTCATTACGCCTATCACACGCACACGCAGTATCCAAACCTGTCTTCACGCATATCAAACGAAATGTCTTTGAGAGAGTAATAACTTGAATGCTGTCACAAGGCCCAGTGACGTCATCACTTGTGACTGGCGTGACGTCATCACGCCAATCACACACGCACGCAGTGTCCAAACCTGTCTTCATGCATATCAAACGAAATGTCTTTGAGAGAGTAATAACTTCAACTCTCTCACAAGGCCCAGTGACGTCATCACTAGTGACTGGCGTGACGTCATCACGCCTATCCCACACGCACGCAGTGTCCAAACCTGTCTTCATGCATATCAAACGAAATGTCTTTGAGAGAGTGATAACTTGAACGCTGTCACAAGGCCCAGTGACGTCATCACTAGTGACTGGCGTGACGTCATCATGTCTATCACACACGCACGTGGTGTCCTAACTTGTCTTCATGCATATCAAACGAAATGTCTTTGAGAAAGTAATAACTTGAACGCTGTCACAAGGCCCAGTGACGTCATCACTAGTGACTGGCGTGACGTCATCACGCCTGACACCCACGCACGCGGTGTCCTAACCTGTCTTCATGCATATCAAACGAAATGTCTTTGAGAGAGTATTAACTTGAACGCTGTCACAAGGCCCAGTGACGTCATCACTAGTGACTGGCGTGACGTCATCATGCCTGACACCCACGCAAGCACTCTGTAACCTGCTTTCACGCATATCAAACGAAACGTCTTAGAGAGAGTAATAACTTGAACGCTGTCACAAGGCCCAGTGACGTCATCACTAGTGACTGGCGTGACGTCATCATGCATGACACCCACGCAAGCACTCTGTAACCTGCCTTCATGTATATCAAACGAAATGTCTTAGAGAGAGTAATAACTTGAATGCTCTCACTAGGCCTAGCGACGTGAATACTAGTGAATCATGTGACGTCATCACGTCTATCACACACGCACGCGCTGTCCTAACCTGTTTTCATGCATATCGAACGAAACGTCTGTGAGAGAGCAATAATGTTATACTTATGACTCGGCCAACCGACTTGATCACTATTGACTCACGTGACGCCATCGCGACTAACAGTCATGCAAGCACTCTCTAACCTGCTTTCATGAATATCAAACGAAACGTCATTGAGAGAACATTAACTTGAAGGCCGTTGCAGGCAGCGTCTGCTAGTAAAAAACTAACTTCTCGCGCTGCACAGCCGTTCACCAGCTAACCGGTATACGTAGGCACCAGATCGCGCGTTTCGAATTCAGTCAAAGGCGTCTTTACATGGCTTTTGTTTGACTTGACGCTTTTCTTGACTCGTGTAGATGCGATGGAAGCAACAGTACCTTCAAGCAGCAGTGTGGTACAACCGAACAACAGTGTCACATCGCACGTTGAGGGCAGCGCTTCTCCTTCATTCAATAAATAGAAATAATGAAAACGAAATGACAATTGAGCATTTTACAAACCATACTCAATTACGCAACATTCAACAGATACCCTCACCTCCCTGCGACAGGTTTACTCCAGCTCGTCGTGTGGGTAGATGTACGCGTCTTTTTTCTTGCTTCTCGTGTTTCGTAGAATGCCTTGAAAATGCGGGCAGCCAGGCCGCAATACTGTGAACGGACAGGCGTTCTACACTAAACAGGCACGCTTATTCCAAGCACACTAACCTATAAGAAACGGCGTGGCGTAGAATGTAGAAAGGAAGGCACGAGTCAGCCACAGCATTGAATGGCGCATCAGCAAATGGCTAGTTGCAAATAGCAATATTATGTATCTCAAGTATGGGGACTGCCCTCTATAACAACGAATTTGTTTCACAGGATAACCAGATGAAATCATTGTTGAGCAGAAGGAGTGGTAGACAAATCTTTTTGTAGCAAGCTTTGGAGCAGGCAGACCGTGCGTCTTATGCTTGATTAAGGATATACAGTGTTATGACTATAGCCGAATTATATGCAAACGCCTGTATCGTTTCTTGTGCTCATATCGTGTCATTTTGACACGTGAGCACAAATTAGAGGGCGAGGAGAGCTTTTATAGTGCTTTTTAATGCCTATATATACCTATTTCGGGCGTTGTAGCCTCAATTTGTATAGGTGCCTGTAAATGTCTGTTTTCAAAATCGATGCCTATATAAACGCTATTTAACCTGAAATTTTGCTTTCAAGTACCACTGAGCCCGGTATTCATGTTACTGGGCCAAAAAGTAGGTTTCGGGACACTGTGTGGTGCCAACAACTCTTTATTTCACGAGTTACGTTTAGAACTGTCAAACTCAGAAGGCATTTTAGCCAAGAGGGAGGTAGACTAGCCTCTACACATGTATACCATCCATGTCGCGTCGTCTGCTCAGCCTTTTTCCAGTGTGCGCTCAGATGCGTAGGGAGCAGGAGGTGCCTCTGTGCAGCGGCAGGAAGATGAAGAATGAATGCGAAACTGTGGAGAGTCATCTGGGGAAGTAAGGAAGTACAGTGCAGATAAAAAAAGCAATATCTATGTAGTTTTTGTTTTTTGTTTGTCATTTACATGTGGTGCCTCACTGGGTCACCTGAAAATATTTATTTAGGCAGTGGAAAATGTTGCCTGCCCAATGAAAAGGTTTGTGTCACTAGAAATTTTAATTTGATCATTAGAAGCGGCGAAAGCATAATCTCAGGAGGTGAGCTTGAAACCTTCGCCACTAACTCTAAGAAGACTTCGTAAGTCCAATTCCTTCCCCGCTATTGGTATGAAATTCACTCGGAGCTGGAGCATCACACGACGTGCATGAGCACGTCATGCGCGCGTAACCTACACTCGCATGAGATGCCCATGTCAGCCCGTGCGTGCAAGCGGTGTTCTGCCGTCTCGATGTTCTTTTGTATTGTACTGCGAGTTTTTGTGGGATTGATCCCTATCTGCGCGCACGTTTGGAGAGGCTGGCTTGGATAACGTATCCTTACCCCGATACCCAGCGTCACACCCCTGCATCTTCTGCTAGGGACGATACACCAAAACCACGCCCAGCGTTGTGAATGCTGGCCCCGACACAATGCGCAAACTGCGAGAACACCAACGCAAACAAAATGAAGGCACCTTAGTCTCGCGTCTCTCTCGATATGAAATTAAATAAATAAGGCGAATAGATTTCGCCTGTGTGTTCTAACATTTTTGTAAACTTTCATGCTTCTATTTAGGCAACAGTTTGTACAAATTACACACGTTGTCTCAAATAGTTCTCGCAGTGTCACGCACTACTTTGACATATGCAGGACCATTCTATCACCTTCACCATGTTGGGGCGCACGCCCATGAGATGAAGGTGAAGCCGTGTTCAGTTTGGCCTATCACCTCTTTATGCCACGCGTAGTACTGGAAATCTTGGTAAATGAGATCTAGAGCGCTCAGTGCATTCATTCCTTTACGCTTCTCAAAGCTTTTAAGTTTGTGTAACGACCCTTAAAGTGTTCACAGACAGAAGAAAAATTGAACCTGTGTGGTTAGGCCAAGTTAATACGCCGCAAAAAAAATCCTTCTGGCGCCTGGCACTCTGACTATTTGCGCATGTATAGCCCTTCTTAGCTATGGCACACAGAAAGAGACCCAGAAGCATATTTCTACGATGGTGCACACTTAACTGACCATGCTGAACTAGAAATGAAGAGACCGTATTCTGCGAACCCCGCGGAAAAACGCATGTTTATGCTAAATCATTACCCGCTTGTACAATTATAAACTAGAACATTTTCGCTTGCTTTCATGTCATAGAGACAGATACCACACCTGTTTATTGGAAAATTTGAGTTTTGTCAAAGATTATTCTGCCTATATTCACAATTTTGGAAGCCTGAAAGAGTGTTTTGGCCACCTATTATTGGTGCCTAAATCCCGGTTTTTCAGTGCCTATAGAGCTGGCCTCTATAGTTACGACCTACCTGACATGTTTTCGCAACGCCGAAGCAAAGATGATGCCCGTTTAAAACATCTACCGTACCTCAAGAAAAAAATTGTGGTTCTGATAACGTCGAGCTCGTCAAATTGGTTATGAAAGGGGTGATGAAAGAGAACTGGGGCAAGTCCGTGAGAAACAAAATTTATTATTATACAGGCAAAGCAATTTTCATAAACACGCACCCATAGATGTGCTGCTGAGCAGTGTTCTACATATCAAGGCAGTCGAGGGCAGCTTGTACAAAAGTGTAATTGTGCCTATCATAAGCGGCACAGTCCACACGCTGGATGTGCTGCATAGAGCGCCCCGCGGCCTCAACCAGCAGAGCACGGCGATGTTCTTTCTTGGAGATCCCTTCCGGTGTCATGAGGAGATCGTCCCTCCGCTCACTTAGGAATCCCTTTACACCTGCCTTGAACTTTGAGAAGAGCTCCTCAATCGGATTGAAGAAAGGGCTGTATGGCGGTAGCCACTTGACTGTGTGGTCGCTTGCCGCGAGGACAGCCTGTTCGGCGCGGCGGTGCGCTGGTGCGTTGTCAAACAGGAACACTGCCTGTATTCCTGGTTCCTGCTGTGAAACTTTACTGCAGAAGTGTCGAGTAAAGTTCCAGAGCAGGAACCACGAATACAGGCAGTGTTCCTGTTTGACAACGCACCAGCGCACCGCCGCGCCGAACAGGCTGTCCTCGCGGCAAGCGACCACACAGTCAAGTTGCTACCGCCATACAGCCCTTTCTTCAATCCGATTGAGGAGCTCTTCTCAAAGTTCAAGGCAGGTGTAAAGGGATTCCTAAGCGAGCGGAGGGATGATCTCCTCACGACACCGGAAGGGATCTCCAAGAAAGAACATCGCCGTGCTCTGCTGGTTGAGGCCGCGGGGCGCTCTATGCAGCACATCCAGCGTGTGGACTGTGCCGCTTATGATAGGCACAATTACACTTTTGTACAAGCTGCCCTCGACTGCCTTGATATGTAGAACACTGCTCAGCAGCACATCTATGGGTGCGTGTTTATGAAAATTGCTTTGCCTGTATAATAATAAATTTTGTTTCTCACGGACTTGCCCCAGTTCTCTTTCATCACCCCTTTCATAACCAATTTGACGAGCTCGACGTCATCAGAACCACAATTTTTTTTCTTGAGGTACGGTAGATGTTTTAAACGGGCATCATCTTTGCTTCGGCGTTGCGAAAACATGTCAGATAGGTCGTAACTATAGAGGCCAGCTCTATAGGCACTGAAAAACCGGGATTTAGGCACCAATAATAGGTGGCCAAAACACTCTTTCAGGCTTCCAAAATTGTGAATATAGGCAGAATAATCTTTGACAAAACTCAAATTTTCCAATAAACAGGTGTGGTATCTGTCTCTATGACATGAAAGCAAGCAAAAATGTTCTAGTTTATAATTGTACAAGCGGGTAATGATTTAGCATAAACATGCGTTTTTTCGCGGGGTTCGCAGAATACGGTCTCTCCATTTCTAGTTCAGCATGGTCAGTTAAGTGTGCACCATCGTAGAAACATGCTTCTGGGTCTCTTTCTGTGTGCCATAGCTAAGGAGGGCTATACATGCGCAAATAGTCAGAGTGCCAGGCGCCAGAAGGATTTTTTTTTTGCGGCGTATTAACTTGGCCTAACCACACAGGCTCAATTTTTCTTCTGTCTGTGAACACTTTAAGGGTCGTTACACAAACTTAAGAGTTTTGAGAAGCGTAAAGGAATGAATGCACTGAGCGCTCTAGATCTCATTTACCAAGATTTCCAGTACTACGCGTGGCATAAAGAGGTGATAGGCCAAACTGAACACGGCTTCACCTTCATCTCATGGGCGTGCGCCCCAACATGGTGACGGTGATAGAATGGTCCTGCCTATGTCAAAGTAGTACGTGACACTGCGAGAACTATTTGAGACAACGTGTATAATTTGTACAAACTGTTGCCTAAATAGAAGCATGAAAGTTTACAAAAATGTTAGAACAGACAGGCGAAATCTATTCGCCTTATTTGTTTAATTTCATATCGAGAGAGACGCGAGACTAAGGTGCCTCCATTTTGTTTGCGTTGGTGTTCTCGCAGTTTGCGCATTGTGTCGGGGCCAGCATTCACAACGCTGGGCGTGGTTTTGGTGTATCGTCCCTAGCAGAAGATGCAGCGGTGTGACGCTGTGTATCAGGGTAAAGATACGTGATCCAAGCCAGCCTCTCCAAACGTGCGCGCAGATAGGGATCCATCCCACAAAAACTCGCAGTACAATACAAAAGAACATCGAGACGGCAGAAGACCGCTTGCACGCACGGGCTGACATGGGCATCTCATGCGAGTGTAGGTTACGCGCGCATGACGTGCTCATGCACGTCGTGTGATGCTCCAGCTCCGAGTGAAATTCATACCAATAGCGGGGAAGGAATTGGACTTACGAAGTCTTCTTAGAGTTAGTGGCGAAGGTTTCAAGCTCACCTCCTGAGATTATGCTTTCGCCGCTTCTAATGATCAAATTAAAATTTCTAGTGACACAAACCTTTTCATTGGGCAGGCAACATTTTCCACTGCCTAAATAAATATTTTCAGGTGGCCCAGTGAGGCACCACGTGTAAATGACAAACAAAAAACAAAAACTACATAGATATTGCTTTTTTTATCTGCACTGTACTTCCTTACTTCCCCTGATGACTCTCCACAGTTTCGCATTCATTATTCATCTTCCTGCCACTGCACAGAGGCACCTCCTGCTCCCTACGCATCTGAGCGCACACTGGAAAGAGGCTGAGCAGACGACGCGACATGGATGGTATACATGTGTATACGTATAGAGGCTAGTCTACCTCCCTCTTGGCTAAAATGCCTTCTGAGTTTGACAGTTCTGAACGTAACTCGTGAAATAAAGAGTTGTTGGCACCACACAGTGTCCCGAAACCTACTTTTTGGCCCAGTAACATGAATACCGGGCTCAGTGGTACTTGAAAGCAAAATTTCAGGTTAAATAGCGTTTATATAGGCATCGATTTTGAAAACAGACATTTACAGGCACCTATACAAATTGAGGCTACAACGCCCGAAATAGGTATATATAGGCATTAAAAAGCACTATAAAAGCTCTCCTCGCCCTCTAATTTGTGCTCACGTGTCAAAATGACACGATATGAGCACAAGAAACGATACAGGCGTTTGCATATAATTCGGCTATAGTCATAACACTGTATATCCTTAATCAAGCATAAGACGCACGGTCTGCCTGCTCCAAAGCTTGCTACAAAAAGATTTGTCTACCACTCCTTCTGCTCAACAATGATTTCATCTGGTTATCCTGTGAAACAAATTCGTTGTAATAGAGGGCAGTCCCCATACTTGAGATACATACTATTGCTATTTGCAACTAGCCATTTGCTGATGCGCCATTCAATGCTGTGGCTGACTCGTGCCTTCCTTTCTACATTCTACGCCACGCCGTTTCTTATAGGTTAGTGTGCTTGGAATAAGCGTGCCTGTTTAGTGTAGAACGCCTGTCCGTTCACAGTATTGCGGCCTGGCTGCCCGCATTTTCAAGGCATTCTACGAAACACGAGAAGCAAGAAAAAAGACGCGTACATCTACCCACACGACGAGCTGGAGTAAACCTGTCGCAGGGAGGTGAGGGTATCTGTTGAATGTTGCGTAATTGAGTATGGTTTGTAAAATGCTTAATTGTCATTTCGTTTTCATTATTTCTATTTATTGAATGAAGGAGAAGCGCTGCCCTCAACGAGCGATGTGACACTGTTGTTGGGTTGTACCACACTGCTGCTTGAAGGTACTGTTGCTTCCATCGCATCTACACGAGTCAAGAAAAGCGTCAAGTCAAACAAAAGCCATGTAAAGACGCCTTTGACTGAATTCGAAACGCGCGATCTGGTTCCTACGTATACCGGTTAGCTGGTGAACGGCTGTGCAGCGCGAGAAGTTAGTTTTTTACTAGCAGACGCTGCCTGCAATGGCCTTCAAGTTAATGTTCTCTCAATGACGTTTCGTTTGATATTCATGAAAGCACGTTAGAGAGTGCTTGCATGACTGTTAGTCGTGATGACGTCACGTGAGTCAATAGTGATCAAGTCGGTTGGCCGAGTCATAAGTATAACATTATTGCTCTCTCACAGACGTTTCGTTCGATATGCATGAAAACAGGTTAGGACATCGCGTGCGTGTGTGATAGACGTGATGACGTCACATGAGTCACTAGTATTCACGTAGCTAGGCCTAGTGAGAGCATTCAAGTTATTACTCTCTAAGACGTTTCGTTTGATATACATGAAGGCAGGTTACAGAGTGCTTGCCTGGGTGTCAGGCATGATGACGTCACGCCAGTCACTAGTGATGACGTCACTGGGCCTTGTGACAGCGTTCAAGTTATTACTCTCTCTAAGACCTTTCGTTTGATATACATGAAAGCAGGTTACAGAGTGCTTGCCTGGGTGTCAGGCATGATGACGTCACGCCAGTCACTAGTGATGACGTCACTGGGCCCTGTGACAGCGTTCAAGTTAATACTCTCTCAAAAACATTTCGTTTGATATGCATGAAGACAGGTTAGGACACCACGTGCGTGGGTGTCAGGCGTGATGACGTCACGCCAGTCACTAGTGATGACGTCACTGGGCCATGTGACAGCGTTCAAGTTATTACTCTCTCAAAGACATTTCGTTTGATATGCATGAAGACAGGTTTGGATACTGCTTGTGTGTGGGATAGGCGTGATGACGTCGCGCGAGTCACTAGTGATGACGTCACTGGGCCTTGTGACAGCGTTCAAGTTATTACTCTCTCAAAGACATTTCGTTTGATATGCATGAAGAGAGGTTTGGACACTGCGTGCGTGTGTGATATGCGTGATGACGTCACGCCAGTCACTAGTGATGACGTCCCTGGGCCTTGTGACAGCGTTCAAGTTATTACTCTCTCAAGGACATTTCGTTTGATATGCATGAAGACAGGTTTGGACACTGCGTGTGCGTGTGATAGGCGTAATGACGTCACGTGAGTCACTAGTGATGACGTCACGCGGCCTAGTGCCAGCATTCAAGTTATTACCCTTTCAAAGACGTTTTGTTTGATATGCATGAAGGCACATTATAGAGTGCTTGCGTGAGTCTTAGGCGAGATGACGTCACGCCAGTCACTAGTGATGACGTCACTGGACCTTGTGACAGCGTTCAAGTTATTACTCTCTCAAACACGTTTCATTTGATATGTATGAACTCAGGTTAGACGCTGCGTGCGTGGGTGTCAAACGCGATGACGTCACACGAGTCACTAGTGATCACTTCACTCTGCCGATTGACAGCGTTCAATTTATTAGCCTCTCGAAGACGTTTCGTTTGGTATACATGATGGCAGGTTAGACATTGCTTGCGTGGGTGATAGGCGTGATGACGTCACCTAAATCACAAGTGATCAAGTCAATTGGCCGAGTCATAGGTAACACGTTATCGCCCTCTCAAAGACGTTTCGTTTGGTATGCATGTCGGTAGGCGAGTAAATAACGTGCGCGGGTGATATTTGTGATGACGTCCCCTGAAAAACTGGTTATCAGGTGACTTGGCCGAGTTTTAGGTATCAAGATCCCGCCGTTTCAAAGACGTTTCATTTGATATGCATGACGGAAGGTTAAGACAGTGCGTGCGTGGGTGATATGCGTGAGGACGTCACCTAAGTCACTAGTGATGAGATCATTGGCCTGGTTAATGATCATCAAGTTATTACTGTGTGGACGGCTTTTCCTTTGATATGCATGTCGAAGGTGTGAATAGTGCTTACGCGGGTGATAGGCGAGATAATGTCGCGCGAGTCACATTGTGTCACGAGTGACTCATTCATGGTTTTTCCCTGTTAAATTCACTCCAAAGCTATTCACTCCACATATTCCCGAAAATTCTGGGTCGTTTTGAAGTCACAATGTCATCAGGATTAAATTCGCTGCGTCCGGATTAAATCGGCTTGCGGTTGGATTAATTTCAGTGGCACTTGGATTAAAATGAATGGCACCTTGATTAATTTCAGTGGCGGCTGGATTAAATTGACTGGCGCCTAGATTAATTTGGCTGGCGCTTGGATTAAATTGAGCGGGAAAACCTGTAGAGCGAAGACAACGAGAAGAAGAGGAAGTGGCCGAGGTGTACGGCAGCAGATACAACAGAAGCATCGGCACGGAAGCAACGCATGTCACTATGGTCATTATCAGTCGTTTGACAATAAGTCATGCAACGCCGGCCCAACAAGATTTTCGACAAGCTGAGACGCGAGAGGTGGCACGGAGAAACGCCGGTCCCGCTCTCGCAGCCGCCACCGATGCCGAGAAGCACGTCGAAGGTGCGTGGTGGTGCCGATCCAGGAACCGCAGCCTTTAACCAAGGCACACCAAGTCAGCAGCACCAGACGCGGCGGCAGCCGCAACAAGGACACATGGGCAACAGGTGAGATGGACGCATGTCGCTGCTTTTCCCGCCGGTGGCGTCGTTTCCGCGGATCGTTCTCTTGGTCCTGCCGTCGGTGGTGGTGGTGGGAGCGAGCTTGAGCAAGCAATGCGTGCTCAAGCTCGTCAGTGCGCCCGCGGTCGCCACCGTCGCGCTCGCCGCCTCCGGCGCTGGTGTTCACCGTGCTTGTTAGACGTAACGTCACAGTGGCGCAGCGTGAACTTGAGTGTGCAAATATACCACTTATTTTCATACAATTAAATCCTAGGCGTGGGTGAGGACTGTTTGTACTTAACCTATATAGTAAACCCACGTTGCAGCACCGATTTGTGGAGCTACTCCGGAGGGCTAGCACGGCCGCCAACGGGGCACCTCTGCTACTCGCTGGTGATTTTAATGCGCCGCATGGGGCCTGGGGATACATGCTTGAAACGCCTAAAGGCAAACACATTTAGATAGTCTCGCAAGACCTACGGTTTGAACTCGTTCCGAACCCCGCCGATCGAACGCGCCGGGGCCATAGCGTGCGTGCAGACACGCTGTCAGACCTTGCGTTCGTATCGAATGTAACCGCAGCGTCTTGGAAAAACATACAAGAGGCATTGGGGAGCGACCACTCGCTTATTGAGATAATAATTGACACGGGCCAGAGTGTTCGTAGAGCATGCTCAAAAGGCAACGGCCGTAAACTCAAACTAGTAAAGTGGGACGCGTTCCGGAAGAAACGAGAAGAAGGAGGGTGCGGCGCCAAGCCGATCACGAATATAGACGAATGGTCCGCGGCGCTCAATAGGGACGTAGATGCGGCAACGTGTGGCATTCCGCCCGAGGCGAAGCTTGAAGTAATGGACAGACGGCTGCTACATATATGTGGGAAGCAAGTCAAGCTCTATACTTAAAAGGTTGAAACGCCAAAGACACAACCAGGCATTGTGAAAACGCATGGCACAGTTAGACAGACAGATCGAGGAACACGCGTTCAAAGTATGTATGGCACAGTGGGAATACATGTGTAATGGCTTGGAGAAGCAGATGCGTGGGGCGGGTGCTTGGCGTCGCTTTCGGCATCTGTTTCATCCGGAGGAGACTCAAGCCGCACAATTGGGCGGCCCGAGTCTACTGCAGAGTCGCACAAGTCTCAGAGTTTTATCGCCTTAAGGCCATAAAACTCGGAGACTTGTGAAAAATTTGAAGCGCGAATATTCTCGCCGCAATGCAAGACCGTTACATTAAGACGGGAGACAGCGCCCAACACCCCGATTACGATGGAGTCGCTAATGGTAAATTGAACGCAGACTTTAGCGAGGCGGAACTTCAGGCAGTCCTTTTCAAGCTTAACTCCCATTCTGCACCAGGACTAGACAGGGTTACGAACAAGGCTCTCCGAAACTAAGACGATGATTCAATCTCTCGAATGGCAGCTTACATCAACGAGTGCTGGAGAGACGGCTTCCTTCCTGAAGCGTGGAAAAGTGCTCGAGTTGTCATGATACCTAAACCAGGCAAGCGAATTGCGCTCGATAATCTGAGGCCGATTTGGCTTACGTCCTGTGTAGGAAAAGTCATGGAGCACGCAGTTCTCATTAGAGTAACCGACTTTCTCGAAGACCGTGACTGATTCCCACACACCATGCTGGGATTCCGCCGCAATCTCTCCGCACAGGATGCACTGCTTCAGCTAATGCACCACATTGTTGACGACACTACGACCTTCACCAAGGCGATTCTTGGTCTGGATATTAAAAATGCCATTGATACCGTCAAACACCAATCGATAGTGGAACAGGTTAAATCATTATGTCTAGGTTGAAAAATGTACAATTACATACGTGATTTTCTTGCAAGGAGGCGCCCAAGTGTCGTCATCGCCGACCAAGAGTCACAAGAACTTAAGATAAGCTCAACGGGCACGCCACAAGGCTCCGTAATATCACCATTACTTTTTCTTTAGTGCTATTGTGGCTACAAGAGAAATTATTGGAAATGTCCGGATTGTACCCCAGTATATACGCGGACGACATCACCCTCTGGGTTCCCGGAAGAGGTTGTGACGAACACGTCGAGAGAATGCTACAAGCGGGACAAAGTTCAGGAGTACTTGCAAGGAACGGGCCTCGAGTGCTCATCAACCAAGTCCGAACTTTTAATCTACAATCCCAAAAGTAGAGGCCGCGAAACCCTCAGTGGCGAGGAAAGGGAATCCTTCAAAATACGCGTTCTGTTGGCAGACGGCACTTCTCTACCACACGTACACAGAATTGGAGTTCTGGGTTTACACATACAGGCGAATGGCCATAATGGTGAGACTGTGCGCCGACTCCGTCGTTCAGTGGTTGACGTGATCAGACATTTGCGTCGTATCACGAACAGATGTAACGGTCTGCACGAACACTGCGCGATCCTCGGGCACGCCTACGCGATAAGCCGAATAACATACGTTACCCCTTACCTCAAGTGGATAGGCTCAAAAAAAAAAAACGAAAAATCTGCATGATACGAAAGGCTTTTAAGAGAGCTATCGGCTTCCCGATCAACGTGAGCATCGAAAGATTTCTAGAGTTAAGACTACACAACTCACTCGACGAGTTATTTGATGCCCATGACGTTGCACATTTGGAGCGCTTAACCAAATCAAAGACGGGTCGACACATCCTTGAGTCGCTGGGCATCAGATATCACGCTCAGCAAGGAGAAAATGTGGAGGTCCCTGCTTCAGTCTGCGACCGCTTGATCGTTCCACCAATTTCTGGGACTATGCACCCGACGCACTACATCGGACGGCGTAACGAGCGTGCTGGACAGCTTCAAAATAAGTTTGGTAAAAGTATGGACGTGGTAGATGCCGCGAGATATGGAGAAAGGAGAAGAGCCCACGCAGTTGTGGTCGTTGACTATCGGGGCAAATGCCTCGCGAGCGCCACGGTGACGACGGGTCACACGAAGGCGGCCGAAGAAGCCGCGATAGCCTTAGCGCTCGCCGCATGCAGAGTTTGCGATAAGTGACTCACACGCAGCCGTCCGCAGTTTCGTGCGCGGCCGTGTCTCGCGGGAAGCGGCGCGCATCTTTTAAATGACGTAAATGGCGACTCGACGTCGCCCTCAGAACCTCAAACTTCAACGTTTTTCTCCTATGGGCCCCGGCACACACCAGCATTTCGCTCGCGGGGAACGAGGCGGCCGACGCCACGGCTCGAGGTGTCTCTCGCCGAGCCGCGGCCCAGTACGTGGCTGCGGCCTGCGACTCCGACTCTGAGAGCAGGGCGATGCATCTGCTGGATCAAGACACTTTGATAGGCACGCAGCAACAAGATCCAGAATGGTTATGGTGCGATCGTCTTACAACATTCCGTGACATCACACAACACTATATAGGCTCGAAAGGCGTAGGTTTCCTCCACCGCACGAGAAATTAAACAGGCGTGATGCCGTAATCTTTCGCTTACTCGAAACCCAGACCTAAACTAGCACGGTCGTTCTACGCCACCTCTACCCGAACCTATATATCCCACCGATATGTGTATAGCGTGCGGGCACAGAGCAACGCTGAGCCACATTCTCTGGGAATGTGCCGGCGACGACAGCCGTGAAAATGCCACCAATCGCGACGATGCGCCTGTAGCGGCCGTCAATACCGAATCACAGGGAGCCTCGAGCTCACTCGTTCCTGCCGCGGCCCAGGCAGCGGGAGCCGCGGGGGACCTCCTTCGTCGGCGTCGCTGGGAGGCGGCCCTCCGAAGCCCAGAGCTGAACGACCAACTCTGGCCCGTCCGGCTGGCCGGGGATGCCGCCCGAGGCTGTGGACTACGAACCGCCCCCTGAAGCCACCAAGACCAAATTTCCGGCCCATTGTGTTATTTCTCTCAGAGAACTCTACAAAACGAGCTTCTCTTATGCTTGAAGGCGTAATTTCGAATTCAGGTTTTAAGATTTTTCGAGTCACAGTCGTGTGCGATTAACTCATTACATTAACAGACCTAAAGGATGGATGAAGATCTGCTCTTCCATAGCAGTATTTTGTAGCGTTCAATATTTTGAAACAAATGAAACTGTAAAATGTCGCCTTAATAACTGGAAAACATATGGCGTTTATAAACAGTGGATGGGTGTTCAGTACCTCATCGGCGCTGAAATCGGGACCGCTGATTCCATTTGAGCATGAGCAGTGATACCCACGGGACGGCGCTATGCTCTCCCATTGTAGAGCACTTAGTACTCTGAATCGTTAACCACTCTTTCTACCCTCACTCACGGGACGGCTGTATGCTCTCCCACTGTAAGTGAAAGTTAGCCGAGATGGGAGTTTCTCCAGCACATAAGCCCACAAAACTCCCCTGCCTCAACTATTTACTCCCTGGTAGGGAGTGAACTTTGGCACATGTCATCGTAAAACGCCCCCTCCTTAATCACAGAGTTTATGAACGACATGACCTTGTTAAACTCCCCAGGGAGTTTCAGGTCACGTGGTTACAAACTCCCTATAGGAGCTTTAAAAACCCTCTTTGGGCGTGACGTGTGTGTGTGTGTGTGTGTGCGTGTGCGTGTGTTTGTGTGTGTATGTGTGTGTACGGGCATATGTTTGCACGTCGGTGTGAAACACATGTGCTTTGTGTGGCTAACCATGTAAGCATCTGTCAACAGGCAACGATATTATAAGTGCACCGAAGAATAGCAACGACTGGTTAGTATTGACTGGGAACATTTCAATATATTTCGCACCGTTAAACCACGCTGCACATCGGTCTGATTCCTCAATGAAACGTCGTGAATGCCGCGCTTCAAAGGGCCGAGTAACAAAAAACTTCGAAGAATAAATTAATGGTAGCAAAGGTAAGCTGTTACGATCGTCAGCGGCTGCTCCTGGAGTTTCACCACCAGAAACTTCAAAGTGGTCTGAAGTAAGCTTCGCTCGACTACGGCAGGCTGGCCGGCAACCGGTCTGAGAGTTGCGCCGGCGACGCGCTCGCCCCGTCTCCGCCGATAGTGGCTTCTCAGAGTGTCACGGGTATTTCATCGCGGCTGTAACATCTAAGTGGTAAGAAGGCCTCGCTATGCCGTCGGTATCAAGCCGGCATCGTATCGAACTCGCACTGCGCCCCGGCCACCGCGGCAAGCGCTACGAGCTAGCACCGACCACCGGCGATGCAAAGAATGTGTTTCACAAAAAATGAAGGCTGCTGGGATGTATAACAGTCTTCTGCGCCTTGCGACCGCAGCTGTCAATGACTAACTACAAGGCGAGCGCCGAACGAGGCGGAGTACGATCGTCAGCGATTGCACCGTAAAACTTCGAAGCGGTTCGAAGTAGGCTTCGCTCGACTACGGCAGGCTGGCCGGCAACCAGTCTGAGAGTTGCGCCGGCGACGCGCTCGCCCCGTCTCCGCCGATAGTAGCTTCTCGGAGTGTCACCGGTATTTCACCGGCTGCAACATCTAAGCGGTAGGAAGGCCTCGCTATGTCGTCGGTATCGAGCCGGCATCGTATCGAGCTCGCACTGCGCACCGGCCGCCGTGGCGAGCTCTGCGAGTTATACATGCAATGCATGCGAGCAACGGGAAAAGCGACTGCGAACCGTCTCATTCGTTTAAGTCTATCGCTCCGTAGCTTAAACTGCGTGGATAGCGGAAACCTATTTCTGTGCATGCGAAAAACGAGACGTAAACTGCACATCAGCAAGCATTTTGTGATCGCCAGCTCTCATTCATCGAATCACCGTGCCGTACTCGTGAGTGAGGCCTAGTCGTCGAATGCGGTAGCGGCGGTTTACCTCGGTTCATCGCTGGAGCTGCTAAATGTGCCTCGTTAATGTGTTCGTTCAAGGCCGCGCGCACTTTGTGTATGATTCCGTGCATTTCACGGGTCCACAAACAATACTGCTAATGCAAATTCAGCCCGTACGACAGAGCGTCAACTGATGAAACTTTTTCGCTATAGTAAAAAAATAATGAATATTAGGCAGGCTTAGGATAAAAGGCATGTGTGTTGAAGTGCTTACATCAGACCACCGCAAGTTCATACTTACGCCGTGCGTATTTATTGCCTAATTAATAGCGAAAAAAGGCTTTCACCAGGGCTACATGGGAGGTAAAAATGTGGTGCATATATATACCCAGTGACAATATAGTAGGTGTGTACTGCGTGATGATCTCGGCATGGGCAAATCACCTGGTCCAGATGGCATTAATGCCGCCTTTTACAAGGCGTTCAAGGAGGATATGGCCGCCGCATTGCATGAGGTTTTTTCAGAGTCTTTAGATCGCGGAGCTTTGCCTCCATCGTTTAATCGAGCGCACACCGTGCTGATTCCTAAAGGGAAAGAGCAGCATGTTTTACGCAAAGTGACAGGATACAGGCCAATCACGCTAACAAACGTAGATTATAAGGTGTTTATGAAAGTTCTGGCTAGGAGGTTGCAAGGAGTTATACACAAGTTGGTCGGGTCACATCAGACTTGCGGCATCAAGCGTAGGAGCATATTCATGAATATTCATGTTGCCAGGAGCATTTTGGAGTATTGTGACGCTGCGCTACTAAAAGTAGCTATGTTGCAAATTGATCTAGCCAAGGCTTTCGACATGATTCCACACAATATACTCTTCATGCTAGCTGAGTACGTTGGTCTTGGTGCGATCATATGTAAAGGTATTAAATTGGCATATAAAAATTCAACCACAAATTTAATTGTAAATAGACAACTCTCACAGCGCATACAAGTACTTTCCTCCGTGCGCCAGGGGTGTCCTTTAAGTCCTTTGCTCTTCGCTCTATTTTTGGAACCATTGTGTCAGAAAGTGATTCACCATGCAGGGATTAATGTTTTCAGGTTGCAGTCATGTGAAGTGCGTGTTTTGGCATACGCCGACGATATTGCCTTTTTTGCAGTTGATAGAGAGAGTGTCACTTCGTTATTAAAAATCACTCAAAGGTTTTGTGACATGAGTGGAAGTTTAATGAACAAAGAAAAAAGCATTGGTTTATGGCATGGTAATTGGGACCTTACGCCCAGTTCTTTTGGGAATATTCAGTGGCTCACGACGCCTAGACGTTACCTTGGGGTACCATTGGACAGGTATCAAGACAGTGAAGCATTTTGGCTTGAAAAGGCTGAAGAACTGCGCGCGACCGCCGAAGGATGGGGCGGTCATGGCTTATCAATTTTCTCTCGGTCAGCTGTATGCAACGTTTTTCTGGCTGCTAAAATTATGTACCTTTTGCAAGTACTTAGTTGTAAGCGTAAAACCATTCACAAAGTCCACAGGATATTCGCCACGTTCATCTGGAGCTCTACGTGGGAGGGAACATCTAGAACGAACTTGTTTCGGCAAGTTAAGCAAGGAGGGCTGTCTCTGTGCCATCTGTTTCTTAACCAAGTAATATCACGTTTCCTGCTCATTAGAGACCAGAGAGACTTTTTTTTACGTTCTTTATTTCAAACAACGCTGTTACACCACATGCCTGACTTCTTTGTATCTTCAGACAGGCGAGAACGACACACCTTGTCACCGTTCTTGCACGAAGTTGTGTTCTCATATCGTTTCTTAAGGGCGAGGTTTTTGATAGATTACCTAACTAATGTGAAAAGAAAGCGCCTTATGAAAGACCTAATACAGAATGTTTTTCCTGTGCCCCTGTACCGTTCAAGGTATAAAAAATCATACGGTCATGACGTACTAAAGCGAGTGAAAAACATGTGTATACCACCCAATGTGAAAACCTTCTTTTTTAAACTTCATACGGGAACCTTGCCAGTAAAAACGTGGCTTGAAGAGAGAGGGATGTATGTACCATGGGGAAGCAGCTGTCTCCTGTGTAACAAACCTGAGACCATTGAACATGTGTTTATTGATTGTAAGAACGCTATTTTCTTTTGGGACATTTTACAGAGAACTTTAAAAAAAGATTTACCTCTTACTTCATATGGAATTCGTTTTTTGCCTTGTGATAGTTCTGTGCGAAATTTGGATGTTATATTTGTACTTGGTCTTCATTCGGTTTGGCGTAGTATGCTATCGTACAGACACTGTGATGTGAGAGTTCTATCCGTTAATGAGTGTTTCGTGGAAGCTGTTATAAAAGTGCGAGATGTGTATAAGACTACCGACTGTAATGAAGATGTAATATCTTTGATTGACGCGTTGTCACGCATGAAACACGTGTAATAGTGATTGTCATATTAGCTTGACCTGTAGTCAAGAAGGCAATAAAGAAAAAAAAATGCGTGTGGCAAGCTGTGGTGAGTGCGAGTGTTGTGATATAACGTGAACGTTGTGATAATGATTGTGTACTGTAATCATTGTTGTGCGCAATAAATGTTATGTAATTAAAGTTATGCTTGCGCATGGTACGGCTGCTGACGTAATTTTTTTTCTTTGTCGATGCAAAAAATTTACTCCCATACTGACCTGAAAAAGTTCCCCAATGGATGTAAATAAAAACTCCCCTGGCACCATGCAAAAACCCCCTACTGATGGGGAGTAAATTTTTTACTCCCCCCGGACGGTTTTTTAAAACTCCCATCTGGGCGTGCGCTAGAGGACAAGGTCATTTACTCCCATCTCGGCTTATTTCTGTTTACAGTGTAGAGTACAAATTACTCTAAATCGTTACCCCTTTTTTTCTAAACAACTATGAAAGCGCTCTGTCGGGACAGCTGTCTATAGTAGTATACCATGAAGTAACATAGTAAACGTAAAGAGTGGACACTCACATTAAGCCATGTGGCCCCCATGACTGCTAGCAATCCTAGCGGCCGGCATTTAACTATCGCAAGGTTCCTTGTCCTGCCTTGCCATCGCACAACAGTGGTTTCAGTTTTGGTTTGAGCATTCTGGTGTGAAGATCGGGTGTTTCTTCTTTTACATGCGAAGCATTTCTTAGCGAACTTCGCCAAATTTGAGCGTATCTATCTATCTATCTAGCGGCTTACGTTTGGGTGCTCTCGTGGTTCACCCTCTTAAACTGTCGTGAACCAAAATTGTCATGGGAGGGTAAGATAATTTGACGAATATCACGCGCTGAATACGACGCGATTCAATACATGATTATTGTCGCAATCCTGTCTCGTACGTCGTAAAACGCGTCCCACCAGACAGTGGCACATACCGAAATGGGCCGCTGGTATGCGCGTATGTGCCACGGGTATGCGCGTATGTGCCACGTGTGAATGACACTTCATATCTACCCAGGAAGGACGAGAACCCACCTGGGGAATTTCAACGCTAGAACGTTAAAACATACCCGAAATCAGTATACCGCTGACCCCACGAATGCAAAAAATAAGCGTCAGGGTCCCAGCTGAAATCGAACCCAAGCATTTTGTGTGGCAATGAAGCATTTCACCACACAGCTACGCCAGGTCTGAGAACTTGTTTTCAAATAGACGCTAATCTTCGTGAAAAATCAATAGTGCTTGCAGCGCTGCCTACCCAATTTTATAAACATTGCGTATGTACTCCTTCCATACAGCCGTCACGTTGGGTTAATGTAATGGTTGTTAGTTGCCATTCACTGAAGTTGATTTATGTAGCAGTGTCCAAGGCCAACATCCTCGCGAGTATCAGCGCTTCATATCAGCTTCTGGTGTTGCTAATACGCGTGTTTGTGTTAGCATCGTTGCGCAAGTGTAAACAATTGGTTTTATAAACATCTGCAATTTATCAACATATGTCTGCGTGCAACATTTGCACATATCTTTAGCGTCATTTCATGACATGTCTCTCAATAGAAAAATTGCAAGATGCGATGTCCTGCGTTGCCTAACAACCTTCTCTCAAGCGAAGCCAAATGGGAGGAGGCCATAAGACGTAAGGAAGTCAGCAAACAAATCCAGGCAGTCTAGAGGGCTGTTGCGTAGCGTATGTTTATCAGCTCGCGACTGCTTCTGCGCAGAGCCGATAAGACGAGCGGACGAGACGACGGTGAGTTAAACAAGGTTTATGTACAGCATATATACAGAGGCGTTACAATTTCGGCACTGGTGCCGACAGAGACTCGAAGAGCCGAACTCTACTCTCTAACACATAGGCCAGCCTTTCGCCTAAGACCGCTGATCGCGACACGCCGCAGGGCTTCTTTTATTTGCACCGGGTCCAACCAAAATGTCCAATCAGAAGCGCCCTGGTCGTCAAGGCAGATTCCGCCAATGGGGGCCGCCGCGCCATGCGTCAGACCACCAGACACGCGGCCGCCGGCTCGCTGTCACGTGCGCCGCTGACTCACTGCACCTGGGCCAGAGGGGCGCCGCGCGTGTTCACGCCGTCGAGGTGATCGCGCCAGGCGGACTGGCCTTGACCCAGATTGCCTTTTCCAGAGGCACGGACGTTTGACGAGGACTCGCTGGCATAACAGCACCCCCGCCGCCAGACAATGCACCGGAAAGACGAGCTGCTTCCACGGGGCTCGGATGTCAGGTGCGCTCGTTCGCCAGGTCCCTCCAGGTTCACCTCCAGGGCCATGTGGAGAATACAGCTCCAAACTGTTCCGGGAACACATCCCATTTTTGACGACGGATCCCAGCTCCACGGGCTTGTCGCCACAACTTGTCGACCAGCTTCACTCGTCTCTTCTGACCATCTTCGGTTTCAGCAGTTGTCGATGGTTCTGCAACTTGCTAAGAACGGTTCGACAACAGACAACACACGACACAAGCAAGTGCCCTCGGTCACCCGACAGAACACCAGACAAAGTATAGTACAACATATACCTATCTACGTGTTTATCGGAATTTTGTTCCCTCTACATCAAGAGGCACATGTGGGACACAAGACTCTTAAAGTAAGAACTTGAATTTTTCACAATTACAACAACGCAACGAATTAGAATACCACATAAAGTTGGCCCCTTGAGATCACTCTGAACGAGAGCGCTCGGCCCAGGTCGTGATGAGGTCAAAATTTTGCCCCGAATCGCCAGCGAGAAACCGAAAGGTTGAGAAGGTACTAACTAAACGCACGGCTCAATGCGTCGGCATTAGCGTTTAGCCTTCCTTTTTTGTAGCGAACGTCAAAGTTGTGCTGTTGGAGTATCATGCTCCACCTCAGTAACCGGCCACTTTTAGGCGACATGTTATTTAACCAGGTTAGAGGACAGTGGTCCGTTTCAACCACAAACCTCGAACCGGAGACATAACAAGCTAGCTTTTGAACGGCCCACACGAGGCAAGCGCATTCCTTTTCAGAGGTACTGTACGCCTCTTCCCTGCCGCTGAGTTTTCGACTTAAATACAAAACTGGCCTTTCGTTACCAGCACTGTCCTCCTGGCACAATACAGCTCCCATGCCGCGATCACTCGCGTCGCATTGAATCACAAATCTCTTAGAGAAATCGGGTGCCATGAGAACAGGCTTTTCGCTTAGGGCCTGTTTTAGCTGGCAAAACGCAGTCTCCTTTTCCAAGTCCCATACTACTTTAACCGGCTCGGACTTTCGAAGCGCGTCAGTGAGGGGGCTGGCAATGCTAGAGTAATTTTGCACGTAATGCTGATAGTATCCAGCCAGGCCCAAGAATGCCCTTATCTCTGATTTTGTGGTTGGTCGTGGATAGTTCACGACAGCGGCTACCTTAATTTCTGAAGGTCTACGCCGGCCACGCCCCACAACGTGCCCCAGGTAAGACACCTCGCCACACCCTAGGTGACATTTAGTAGGTTTCACGGTAAGGCCAGCCTTTCTCAACCTGTTCAGCACGACGCGTAGATGCTCGACATGTTCTTCCCAGTTGTTGGAGAAGATGGCGACATCGTCAATATACGGCAGAGCGAACTCGGAGAGGCCTTTAAGAACGCGGTCCATTAAGCCTGAAAAACAAAAGGGTGCATTTTTCAATCCAAAGCTCAGCTTAAGTGGGCGATACGTTCCAAATGGAGAAACAAATGTGGCATAGCGGCTGGCACGCTCTGTAAGGGGGACTTGCCAATACCCTCGCACGAGGTCTAACGTGGAAATATAGCTGGACTGTGACACAGTTTCCACCCTCTCCTCTAGGTTGGGTATCGGGTAAGTTTGGTCTCGAGTTATTGCGTTAAGACGCCGGTAATCGATGCATGGCCTCGGATCTTTTCCTGGCACCTGAACCAATATTAGAGGGGATGTATAGTCACTCTCGCCCGGTACTATGACTCCCAACTCCAGCATTTTATCGATCTCCTCTTTCATGATCTGCTTTTGCACGGGGGAACAACGATACGACTTGCTACGAATTGGCTCCTCACAAGTTAGCTCGATATCGTGCTCGATCACCGTCGTGTTTCCGGGACGGTCCGAAAACACGTCTTGAAACTCGGAAACAATCCTTCTCAGGTCCTCCTTCTGGACTTCACTTAACCTAGGCTCTAGGTTCAACTGCTCCAAGATTACCTCCGATCCCCCTTCAATTACATCACTAGAATTGAAAATTTCTTCTCCCTCTTCCTCTGCAGCATTGAACAGGAGATTTACGACCGCTTGACGTTGAACGTATGGTTTCATCAAGTTACTGTGGTAAATTTTGTTCGGCCGCCTTCCTAATTTCACTTCATAATTGGTATCAGAAAGCTTCGATATTACTTTGGCAGGCCCTTCCCAATGAACCTCAAGCTTGTTCTTTTTGGACGGCCGCAGCAGCATTACTTGACTACCAACTTCAAATGTGCGCTTCTTCGCCGATTTGTCGTAGTACTCCTTCGACAATACTTGTGCAGCCTTCATGTGGCTTTCCACAAGATCTTTCGTTTTTCCAAGCCTCTGAAGGAGGTCTAGAACATACGCAACTATATTAGGGTCCTCATCGAATCCCTCCCAGGACTCGCGTAGCATTTGCAATGGTGTTCTCAAACTCCTGCCATACACAAGTTCTGCAGGGCTAAAACCAGTGCTCTCATGAGGAGCTGATCTTAGAGCGAACATAGCGGGAGGAATACACGCTTCCCAGTCGCATTTGTGCTCATAGCAGAGAGCTCTCAGTATCCGTTTCAGAACGGAATGCATACGCTCTACCGGATTAGATTGCGGGTGATGGATCGAGCTGTGCACTACTTTTATTCCACATTTATCCATAAAGGTAGAGGTAAGGCAGCTGGTGAAGACACTACCATTGTCGCATTGGATTTCAGAAGGAAATCCGACGCGTGCAAAAATAGATAGCAGCGCATCCACGACATGAGGGGAATTGAGCTCCTTAAGGGGTATCGCTTCCGGAAATTTTGTGGCTACACAGAGAGCCGTCAGGATGTACCGACAACCTTGCCTTGACTCTGGCAATGGCCCGACTATATCAATTACTAGGCGCCGAAAATGTTCTGTGATAATCAGCACAAGCTTCATGGGTGCCTTCCACTTGTCCGTGGATTTCCCCGCTCTCTGACAAGTGTCGCATGAGCGCACAAAGTCTTCGATATCCTTCCAGCATTTCGGCCAATAAAACTGAAGGGAAACTCTAGCCTTGCTCTTTTTTATGCCGAGATGCCCTGCCCATGCGTTTTCATGCGCCAGTTCCAATAGTTGGCGACGATACTTTTGTGGCACTAAGAGCTGCTCATACTTGCGACCTTGCGCATTTGTGTAGCTCCGATACAAAAGCCCCGCTTTCTCAAAAAAAGAAACATTCTTTTTCTTTTTTTCTAAGTTTACGCTTTCCATTAGCGCTTTAATCGAGAGGTCCTCACGCTGCTCTCGAATGAGCGTTTCTCGATCAACCCTCGACAGCTCACTCCAACTTTCCGCTACAGGCGAGAGCGTTGCAGCCCTCTCCCTCTGATCCAATGGCGCCATGTCGTCTCCCTTTTCCACGGGAACCGCGCTGGTCGGTCCGGCGACGGGCCGCTCACGCGACTGCTCACATGACTCACGCGGAAAGTTTCCTCTCTGAGGTTCCGTCGACCCGCCGACAAGGTCACTTGAGAGTTCACCGCTTTGAACAAGGTCAAGCTCTTGCGAGAGCTTCCGCGCTTGCGATCGCGTGAGGGCCATGTACGCTAGGTTGGGGAAGAACGATTTACCCTGCTCTTTACCCTGCTCTTTGACAAGCTGCTCTGAGTTGTTGGAGAAGAGATAAGGAAAACGGTCGGGAAGCGCGGCAGACACAACCGCTTCGGTGCGCAGTTTACCGAACGGGCCTTCAATGACAACCGTGGCGATTGGTAAGCAAGCACTCTGCTCCTCGGCGACTTGCCTGATCCACGCGCATTCTCCTGTAAAGTCGTCTGGAGACACCAATGAAGGATGGACAACATCCATGGTTGCCGCGGAGTCTCTAAGTGCTCGACACGCTTTCCCATTCACACTAATTTCTTGGATATACGGCTCCAACAACCGCATGTTCTTTTCCGATTCTCTAATTGTTGCAAAAGCAAACTTTTGCTTACAGTTTATCGCGATGTGCCCTTCCTTTTTGCAGTTGTAGCAGATTAGTGGCTTCCGTGATTCAAACGCCCGTGTGGTATCAGTGCGTTGTTTAGAAACCTCACTCGATTTTTCCGCTTCTGTTTTCCCTTCCTCTACAGTGTCCTTCGTAAGAGACGGGTCCTTTTTGAAATTACGGTGCGGAGCGGGTTTCCGTTGATCAGGTTTCTTTGAAAAGCCCTCCTTTCTTTCATCCTTTTCAACGCGCACTGCCCTGCTATGCAACTTTCGGCGAGTATAATACTCCTCAGCTAACTCAGCTGCCTTGTTCAGCTGTACTTCACCAAGTTTGTCCTGCAGCCAAAGTTTGACATCCTCCTCGATGCAGCGGTAGAATTGCTCCAATGCAACGCATTCCACCACTTTATCGCGGTCGTCATAAACACCTTCGCCCTTGAGCCATTCAATCAAATCGGCTTTAAGACGAAACGCGAAGTCAACGTGTGACTCATTCCCCTTTTTAGCATACCGGAACCTTTGCCTGAAAGCCTCAGGTGACAACTTATAACGTCTCAAGAGCACTTCCTTAACCTCGTCATAGCTCTCAAACGCTTCCCTAGACAAGCAAGTTATCGCGTCGGACACTTCGCCGGGAAGAAGAGCTAACAGGTTCTGCGCCCAAAGAGACCGCTCCAAAGCATTTCGCTCACAGACGTGTTCAAACTTGACGAGATACTTCGCCATGTCCTCGCCTACTACGAACGGTGGCAGTTGATCCCGAATTCTAATACTGCTGACCTGAATCGTCGGAGAAGCTGCGCTAGGCGCCTGCGAACACTGTAGGATTGCCAATTCTAGTCGTTTCATCTCAAGGCGCTCCTGTCTCTCGGCCTCCTCGCGCTCGCGACGTTCGCGCCTTTCAGCCTCTTCACGTTCGCGAGCTTCTCGCCTTTCTTCACGTTCGCGAGCTTCGCGCCTTTCAGCCTCCTCACGTTCGCGAGCTTCGCGCCTTTCAGCCTCCTCACGTTCGCGAGCTTCTACTTCTCGCCTTTCAGCCTCCTCACGGCGTGCTTTGATATCCACCCAGGCCTCATCGACTTCCTCAGCCGACACTCCCTCATCCTTCATGATCTCAAGGATCGCTTGCTTTCGTTTCGCACGGCCCAAAGTAATGCCGAGTTCCTCACAAATTTCGATGAGTTCCTTCACTTTAAGGTTCTCCATCGTTCACACTAGCCTCTTGCTGTTTGCCCCTGTTAAGAATCTACTTGCCGTACCCACTATAAGCCTACTAGCAAGACGCGCAAGCAATTTTTCACACTCCCGTGTTTACCCCCTCCGCATTAACTTTGGTTTCAAAGCGCTTCGACTTGGCTTGAAACGATCAAAGCTCACTTCAATGCTTCACACAGCCCTTCTCTAAACTACTACAACCTGAGCTAGAGTAGTCTGGTGAACTGAGGGGAAAACATCAGGCACTCACCGCATCGATGTCGCTGACGCCGGCCGATCCCGCAGCTGCCAACCACTGTTGCGAACGACGGACCGATCCCACCACTGCCACCACTGTTGCGTAGCGTATGTTTATCAGCTCGCGACTGCTTCTGCGCAGAGCCGATAAGACGAGCGGACGAGACGACGGTGAGTTAAACAAGGTTTATGTACAGCATATATACAGAGGCGTTACAATTTCGGCACTGGTGCCGACAGAGACTCGAAGAGCCGAACTCTACTCTCTAACACATAGGCCAGCCTTTCGCCTAAGACCGCTGATCGCGACACGCCGCAGGGCTTCTTTTATTCGCACCGGGTCCAACCAAAATGTCCAATCAGAAGCGCCCTGCTCGTCAAGGCAGATTCCGCCAATGGGGGCCGCCGCGCCATGCGTCAGACCACCAGACACGCGGCCGCCGGCTCGCTGTCACGTGCGCCGCTGACTCACTGCACCTGGGCCAGAGGGGCGCCGCGCGTGTTCACGCCGTCGAGGTGATCGCGCCAGGCGGACTGGCCTTGACCCAGATTGCCTTTTCCAGAGGCACGGACGTTTGACGAGGACTCGCTGGCATAACAGGGCCCAGGAATGGGCGGAGCGTCACGGCGGTCTGTCCTCTACGTGGGTGCGGCCAGCGCTTGCAACGGCCCCTCCTTAGAGGGTCCTGCAGCAACTCTTCCAGTTCTAATAAAGTTCGCTGTCTGTCTGTCTGTGCGTCCGTCCGTCCGCCCGTCTATCTATCTATCTATCTATCTATCTATCTATCTATCTATCTATCTATCTATCTATCTATCTATCTATTTATCTATCTATCTATCTATGTATCTGTCTGTCTGTCTGTCTGTCTGTCTGTCTGTCTGTCTGTGTCTGTCTGTCTGTCTGTCTGTCTGTCCGCCCGCCCGTCCGTTCATTCGTCCGTCCGCCCGCCCGCCCGCCCGCCCGCCCGCTTGCTCGTCCGTCCGTCCGTCCGTCCGTCCGTCCGTCCGTCCGTCCGTCCATCCGTCCGTCTGTCTGTCTGTCTGTCTGTCTGTTTCTTTGTCCGTCCGTCCGTCCGTCTATCTATCTATCTATCTATCTATCTATCTATCTATCTATCTATCTATCTATCTATCTATCTATCTATCTATCTGTCTGTCTGTCTGTCTGTCTCTGTCTGTCTGTCTGTCTGTCTGTCTGTCTGTCTGTCTGTCTGTCTGTCTGTCTGTCTGTCTGTCTGTCTGTCTGTCTGTGGTCACCTTCCCTCCGCATGCTTCTCATATTGTCGATTCCCAGGTACGTGGGATCTGCCGAATTTTATTCGGGAGGGCTCTCATAAGCTGATTTTTAGGGTCAAATAGGTTGCGGGCAAGGCTATTGCAAACACGTTCATCGCTTGGCAGTTCTTGCGGGGAAAAAATACATGCCCACTTTCCAAATGAATCGTGTTTCTTTAGACAGCAGTACCTAAAAATCCTTATAAGTAAGCTAAACAGGCGTTCTTGAGTAATTCAATACCTCCCTATTGGAAATTTAGAAATCATTGCATAACGTTTATTATTTATACAAACTGCAGTGTTTTGCATTCTTTCGGAAATAACATTGCTATGTAGAAAAAGAACCATCGGTTCGAACAAGCCGTAAAAAAGGTACACAATATTCGCAAGCATATTTATTGTAAATACGAGCATTTCAACAGTTCAGTAAAAATTTCAAATATTGTAAAAGATGTGTCATTTATTTCATTTATTTATTTATTTCCAGGCACTGTTGGTCGATCGGGCTGTTACAGGGGCGGGTCAAGAATCTAATCACTGTTTACATGAAATCGCAAGGAACGTCTTATACTTAAGATCTAAAAACCACAACGTGTCATTACATATAAACAGTGAACAAATTCTGACATAAAAACTATCACGCGAAGCATAAAAAAGCAAGGCATAGCCAAAAAAACAAAAAGTTACCACCACTATATTTTGCTCCACCACCTACAATATCCATACATCATTCACTGCACAACATTAAGCATCAAAATTCTAAATTCTACATGTCACACGAAATTTGCGTGATTCGGTACAGTAAAGGAAATTAAAAAAGAGAGCTAGCTTTCACGAAGATTTACTTACAAAATATTCTGTAGTTTTGAATTCGAATTTTTTCTAACTTTCACAATTCCGTACGGGTCTTTTATGGTTCTAGGAAAATAAGAGTGTGCGTATGTGTTCATAAAAGATTCGGAGATTTCAAAGTTGCTGTGGTAGTCAATTCGTATGTTTTGGACAGGTCTCGGAACGAGGTACAGCGCTACGTCAAATTTAAATCTATTTTGAGAAAGCATCAACAAGAATTTTAGTCTGGCTACATGACGGTGTTCCAAAAGGGTGGGTAAGTTTAGTTGTTACAGCATATTTGTCACAGAATTAGTTCGAGAGTATCTTGAAAGAATAAATCCAGCCGCTCTTGTATGTACGCGCTCATTTTGTTTGATTGATATGTGGCGTTTAACGTCCCTAAACCACCATATGATTTTAATAGACGCCGTAGTGGAAGGCTGCAGAAATTTGGCCACCTGGCGTTCTTTACTGCCCACCAAATATGAACACATGGGCCTACAGAATTTTCGCCTCCATCGAAAATGCAGCCACCACAGCTGGGATTCGATCCGCGACTTGCCGGTCAGCAACTCGCTCAACTTGATTGATTAGTCCTTTCTGATAAGGGTCCCATATGATACTTTCATACTCTAATGTTGGTCTTACTATAGCTAAATAGGCTGTTAACTTTACTGGATATTGATGCAAGAATCAGCGTGAGTAATCAGACAAGCTCTAAAGACCGCAACATAAAAATCAATACTACACGAGTATTGCTCTTAAAAACAATCTACCTCTCACGGCCCACGACAGGAAGGTTAAAGCAATGTTTTATGGTGCAGCCATCATCGTTCAAACAATAAAGTCCTACTTCTTGGCCATCGGTGCACTGTAGCTCCTTGGCTCCTTGTTTGCGGCAGTTGAGGTGAAATTCAGGGTGAGTGTTTCTCAGTAGATCTTACATGCTTCTTCGGAGGAAGTTGATGTCATTTCTTCTCATTACAGTGGAGCGTAGTGGAGCTGTCTCCTGATGCCACGGCTGTATTCAGTGCTGGTGAGCTTGCGGATTTGTGATGATAAGTGTGCCTCAGTTATTTATATATGTATGCTTCATTCGTTCGGCTTGAACAGGGAACCATTACGCTTAGGGAGATTACTTTCAGTATTCTAGGCGTTGATATAACCATTTTTCAAAATTTTCCACAACACTAGAGCACACGGCTGACCCAATATAGGTAAACAATTAACACGCTACCGCGGAAAGCGATCGATCATCAGCGGAAGCCCACGAGATTGTGGCTTTCGTGCGCCCAGCCGATGCAGAAGGAGAATAGAGAAAGAGGGAATTACCACCCACGCACGACACGTTCGGTTAGTATTCCATAGGAGGAGAAGAGGAGAGAAGAGTATCACTCTACGCATGAGTTCTGCCCTTCTCTTTCGCTCCCTCTTCACCTGCGCGCGAAGGAGGAAACAATAGGAGGAGGTCTCGATATCACTCTATTGGCTATTACGGATCACGCTCTCAAATCGCCGCACATGCGACCAATGACAACGTAAACCGTGACCATTGGGAGCTCGTTGGGAACTCGTCTGAGCCGGCGTACCCGGCACCCGACTTGAAGCGTGAGATGTTTTTTTTTCTTTGTCTCCAGTGGTCGCAAAGCGACGAAAAGAGAACGGCTAACATGACGCCTACTTCAAGCCGTGTGTCGCCAACTTCACTATAGCGCTTCGGCAAGAGAACCGTGCGGCATGCACTGTTGCGTTGCTGCCCGCGTCCGTTTACAGTGTGTGCAAGGTGTATCTGCAAATGCATCACGCTATCGTACAGCTGCTGCAGCGTCGTTCTTCTTGAAAGTTCCGTGCCTGCCTTCGTGCGTTTGTTTTGGCCGCTGATGGAGTGGCGCATGCAGTGATTACACTAAAGACATTTATGGGCCTACTTGGAATTTATATTGGCTCTATGAATCAAGGAAGATGGACGCAGTACTCGGGGCATTAGGTGCCTTGTGTGATATGAATGCGACTGCCGTGCTGTTGATTATTCAAGCGCGGAGGCTTGTTTTTGAGTATTGAAAATTGATCGCTCCCACAGGGGCTGATTCAGATATGTGATTTGGGGCAAACATTTATTTTGCGAAATTCTACCAACCTTTTGCTCACCGTGCGTGTTTTCTTTTTTTTTCACTCTCACTTTTGCGGGTGTTATGATAGAAGCATATTTTCCCATTATTAAGGAAGGGGTAGGAGCGGGGTGTTCTTGCGGAAAGCGGCATTTGCTTCGAAATAGTGACGAAGAAAAAGTCCAGTTATTTTAGCTATCAAAGTTTACTAAGTTGACTAATGTCCTATTCTCCTAGCAGTAATGTCCCATTCTTCCAGCAACGAATCAGACTAGGCACTGCGGCAATGTAATACCAGCTGTCCTCGTAGGGGTGGGGTCGCCGTGGTGTAAAGAAAAACTTGTGTTTCGCTCGCCATCGTTACGTGCGTCTACGCAAGATTGTGAAAGATGCGAAGGGTGTTTTTCAGCTTTTTTCGTTTACGTTGGAAAAAACAGAGGCCATTGCGGTGTACCACGGTATGCTAGCTCTACTCTCTATAGTAAAATATCTTAAAACTGCTCGTTGATTCTGTTCTCGCCTTTACCAGTCTTACAATGAATCAGCTCTTACTGAACTTCTATTGTGAAGTAATGATTTTTAGTCAGTTCCAGTTCCGAATGTGTGATTCATGTTAAGAATGAACGAAAGTACACTATACCAACTTCGCTAGCGAATACGCTACGATTGGGAGATTGAAATTTATTTAGATTCCCGGTGGATTACACAATCCAGAAAGGAAGCGTGCTAGTCAAGGGTGATTGAGTTAGCTGTAAGTGGAATTCGGATCGTTTCCACTTCACCCGGACGCCTAGGTAAATATGCATTGCAAGTGAGCACAAAATGCTCACCAAAAAAGGTAAGGAGACGTTTATGAATTGAAAGGGAGCTTTCCTCTTGTGTGAAAAAAGCGTGGTCTAATTTACGATATCATGTTAGGGCTAGTCACTGTTGGGGCTAGTCATGAGAAACGCGTTTAAGTTGTTGTAGCTTGATTATTTCTCGTTAGTATATAAGTGGTGCTTTCGACCAGTTTCTGTCCGAAACAGTAGTTGTTGGTATGCTTTATGTGTTAATGCACAATAAAAACCTGATTCCTTGGTTTGAAAGGTGTCGATTTTTTGGATTGCTTGACGTGTAGCAGCAGCGCTGTCATACGCGTTGGAACGCTTACTCGACAACACAGCAAATCGCTTGAAAAAACGCTTTTCATCACGTATTTGTGGCCTAGGGACCAGCTGTGGGAGATTACTGGATTGTGAATTATTTCGATTCACTTATCTTTTCTTCTTGAATGCGTATGTGTGTGTATCGCAGTAGCCGGCGAGAGAAAACGGCGCCTTGGTGATGCAGGGGCAACAAGAAGTCCAGGTATGGTCGGGCCTAGCAGCGATGCATGCGGAATCGCCGTAGCCAAGGCAACCACCTTTTTCAATAGAAGGACAACTAATGTACTCACTAATTATTTCAAAATATTAGTTTTATATGGTAAGTCATTTTCGTACAGGTTCAGTTTTTTGTGTGCGCCACCTAACAGACAGTAGGAATCCTACGGCCTTGGGCCGCGACAGGCAGCCATTGACCACTCTTTATGCTTACTATGTTGCTCTATGAGAGCACCAAGAACTCTAACTCGTTAAAGAATTTTTCTAAACGCATCAATAGCCACGGTTTTGTCAGTGTGACACTTGCCTTTGCTTCGTTCATACGTTTTGGGATGGCTTTATGCTCTCCCGTGGTAAAGCACCATGTACTTTAAGTCGTTAACCAGCCTTGTTCATCGGGAAAGCTTTCCGTTCTCCCATAGTCGATTGCATCTATACCGTGAATTGTCGATGATTTCTTCTGCACAATCGTTACAAACATTATCTGAAAACACGCATTGGTTTGATGGCAACTGGGTCTGCTTTGTGTTCTCCCTTTGTAGGGTACCGGAAACCGTAAGTCATTAACCAATTTTTCTCAACACCCGGCTCTTTCAGGGCTAAAGCAGGCTAAAGCTTCTCATGTTTTATTCACAATAAAAATGGTCTGACGTTGACGCCACCTTTGGTAATGCTAATGATCCTCTCGCGATGAAGTCTTCAGAGGTAACGCTGTTGTGGCTGGACGCATCGCCAAAATTTACGACCTCATATAGACACCCTCACTCCAATTTCGACCAACTAAAGTTCTTTCACGTGCACCCAAATCTAAGCACCCGGGCCTACAACATTTCCGCCTCCATCGGAGATGCAGCCGCCGCAGCAGGGATACGAACCCGTGGCCTGTGGGTCAGCAGCCGAGTACCTTAGCGACTAGACTACTACAAGGGGCAACAGTTAAAATCATGACAAAAAAATCACAGCAGATCGACGGAGCGAATGACGATGAGTAGGGCGAAGCATCCGTTAGCCCATCCGTGCTTCAGTTCGTCCGTTCGCTCTTGCTTCCGTCCGTCTGCGCTACCATCCATGCGTCCATCCATGCGTCCATTCGTCCTTCCATCTGTCCGTCCGTCTTCTAGTCTGCCTGTCCAAACGTCTGAGAGTCCACCTAGTGAACACTCCAAGTTTGTTTGTCCCTTTTTTTATCTTGGCGCAACCCACCATGGGGGATCGGCCATGAAACGATGGGTGTGTGGCTATTTAAAAGGAAGTGTTCATAATTTCAAATGTTAATTTTTAATGAATATGCTTGATTTTGATATATGTTTAACGATGAATATAGCATTCTATTCTTCTCGTCTACCGAAGAAAATCGCAAACGGCTTCGCAAACACTCCTGTGGCTAAAACGCAGCACGGTAGCCCCAAAGGAAAGAAGAACCAGAAGGGATAAATTTAATCTCAACCTTTGAAGCGGTTCGTCCAGAAGTCTTTTCCTTTGATTGGTAAATAATCTGAAGGTTAGAAAGAAATGATCAACACACTCACACTCATTGCAAAGGAGGCATAAAGGTGACTGTACCAGACCAGGCCTGTGTAGGTAAAAATTCAGTGGGGGGACTCGACATCGTCAATTGGCAACTGCGATCTCGGTCTTTCTGGAGGGACACCATGGATTCTTCCAACAATTATTTTTGTGAGGGAACTCAATTATACCGCCATCTCCCATCTCCCATGCCCTGTGGCATATGCCCGCTTTAGAGCGGGTATGTGCCACCGATGGCTACGTACGACAACGGAGGATGAACAGACCCACGCCTTAGGGAGCTTCGCTCTTGAAATTTAAAAATTCCCCACTTTCAACTGAGTTGTGCTTAAGGTAACCGGGTGCTTTTCTCACATGACATTCGTAAGGTTTAAATCGCCAGGAACGAAGGAAGGTGATCTTGAGTATTTGATGAACCGCTGCTGACAACATCATGCAGGTTGTTGAAAAGGGACAATGGTGCACTTGGTGACCAATGGCAAATAATATTTCGCGAGAATCAATGAGCTCGCGAACACAAACATGCTTAAGTGAAGCCAGAAGAGGAATAATACGAGAAGCAAGATTATCGGCAACCGCCAGTAGAACACCCCTACCTGACCGGTAATTGCGGTCATATCGGTAAAAATTTGTAGCGCTTCTGAGAATAGAAGATTTCATCATTTTTTAATCTTTCAGAAAGCCAAGTCTGTAGCAGACCAATAATGTCAGCGGAACAAGGAATCAATATCATAAAACAGTTCGAAGCGTTTATTCAGGACACTGTGCAAATTATAAAAGTTAAAAAAAAAGAGGCATTTTCTGCGCACCAGCAAGACGGACGTAGCAATGAAGTGCTAGAAGTGTCAACACATGGAATCACAGAGGGTTTATTTTCTCTAGCTTGTAGTGAATTAATTTCTTAAATACTGTGACTTTCTGCGCTAAAACGTAAGTTTTTCATTCAGGATCAGTTTGAGTAGCAAGTGTGGTTGCCCGGCTGCCTTCGCATTTTTTTTTAGCTTTCTCCTGGCTCCGTGCTTTTCCGACAATTTCGCTAGCTGGTAAACCAGTTACGTTTAACGTATTTCTCCACGCCAAGATAGCATATCTAACCTCTTATGAGAAAAATGTAGACGATAATTGACCGAGCTATTTAGCGGCATAGGTTCCTAGCCTATGTGCTCTAAAAACTTCGAAGTCAGAAATGCGCATGGCAAGGTGGCGAGACGGTAGATCACGACAATAGCCTCAAGACTGAGCCCACTTCTCATTAGGGCTGTCTGATATACCGAAGTTGAAAAGTTTTCTCGAATTGAAATTCCTCCAAGATCGTATAGTCGAGCACTGCGTGCCTGGCCTTGCGACTTGACAGTTTCAGTGATTAGACGCCGCATATCACTGACTGCTGCAGAACTGTCAAATAGGTTTTCCTTGAATCAGAAACATTTTATGCTAATGCCTCCTGTTTTTTCGTTAGTCGGCAAGAGCTTCATTCAGCTCGTCATGGCGGTTTCAAATTTGCTTGATAAGGCACAGTGTGGCCAATGTCTCTGTTGGTATGGGCCAAGTTCTTTTAGGTGACAAAACAAAACAAGTTTTATTCCCAGCTAAGTAGTGTAGAATTGTCGCAACAAGGAGTCACGTGACGTCGATGATAGGATACTCATCGATCGTTCAACGGAAAACTTTATTGAATATTAGTAGGATCCCGCGCTTTTAGAAAAAGAAATTTTCTTTCATTAACAGATGAATTTACAATGAAATACCAGAGTGCAATGCATGAATCCTAGACCTATGGTGCCATCCATTGGCACATTCGGAGCACTTCCGGTAATACTTCATTCTGTTCAATGCAGAGCAAGTTTGCTCCATTGGCGGACTGAGAGTTCTCCCTCCATGTTCCATTGGCAGATAAGCAGCAGCTCCGGCGCGAGATCCACTCCCCGGAGCAACTTCTTCTACACCGCGAAAATAGGCATATTAAACCGCAAATCGTCAAGTGGCCCGTGCCTCGAAACGGTGCCAACTTTTGGCGCGCCAACAGACGCTGGTAGCCTCAGTTACGCCTGGCGTCACAGCTCACGTTTTGTAGAGCAGCGTCGCTGTGTCCAGCGTGCCCTCTCGTGCAAGAAGAAAGACGCGCGCGTCACGTTCCATTCTGACCCTGCTATTTGCTTAATAGGCAGCGCGTGTGTTCCATCGGTAGACTTCCTTCTATTCTCCTCTGCAAGAGTGGAGTACTCCGGCGCAGAGTTCGTGGGTCTTTCCAAATCTGCCAATGGATGTCGTCATCAGACTTTATTGTGGATCTACTGGCGACGCAGCCTTCTGGATTCAATATCTATCCGCTAGGGCTGGAAAGTGAGCCGCGAGCGTGCCGCCCTACCCTCGGATTTTACCCTCCCCCTCCGGTACGGAGGCGAATGCCTGTGGCGGTCACTCCGCGCAAACACAGCAATGCTCTCACAGTTGCCTCCGAGCAGCTGTAATGTCACGTGACAGAGCGGACGGTAATGTCACGTTACAGAGCGGTACGAATGCGAGCGGTCTCACGCGTCGGACGGTCGACACGCAGTAGGAGGCATGGCCTCCAAGATTTCGTGCTGGCAGCAAGCTCTCAATTGAAGAGAGAGTCACGTTCCAGGCATAGTTTTTCAAGGAGGCGTTGCCTGAGCTTATGCTTATTCAAATAATTTATTTTTATCCTCACTTTGAATATATAAACATTTATCGCTGAAAATGGGCTAACAATGCTTTTTTGCGTTATGTCCTATTTAACCAACCTTACCCCGTAGTAAAAGACCGCAAGCACGCCGTCTGCCCATGAATAAAAACAGGCTGCCTTACATAAACATGTTGGCTTACAAACTAATCCAGCTTGCCGTCAGTTTGCCGTGTTAATCCAACAGAAGATGAGCCGGAGCCCACCCGTCACAACTGCGTAAACAATTGTAACCCGTGACCCAAACAACCTTTCCCTTCTATTAGTGTTTTTCTTTACTTTGTCGGCACCACCGCGATGATACCACCGCAACACGGACATGTGTGTTCTTGATCTTTTGCTCACAAATCAGATGCCACCACAGTCTACCAGAGCGTGTTGAAGGCCACCTAGACAATACATCTACTTCGGGGGCGACCACTATATTTCAGCGTTCCGGTAGTGCTCTGAGTTGGAGCTCGGCCATGTGCGCAGACAGCAAAAAAAAAAAGAGCGAAAGAGAGAAACATTTTTCAAGCCGACGACGGGAACTCATTTTTGCTTGGTCGCAACATAAAGCTGCCACCTACGTAATCTCTTCATTTTTGGCCTCCAAATCTCGAGGTATCAATAGCATAAGTAAACTTGTTTTGGTGTTTTATGGGCCAAGCTTTTTATGCCGTGGGTTGTGGGTCCGCAAAGTATGCGTAGTAGTAGTAGTAGTATTATGAATACAAATGAATCAGCCAACAGCATTGCCCACGAACTTACGGACCGGGACGCTTTTAGATATGGCTTAGATTCTGCTGGATTCGAAAATCTACAATGCGTTACACCCATGACATATAATGAAAAAACCAGTATATATGTATATATATATATATATATATATATATATATATATATATATATATATATATATATATGTAACGGATGAGACATGGCGTCAGTCAGAACACCAGTTTATTCTGACCCTTCGTCCTCCTCCTCTTTCTTCCCCACATTCACTTGTGAAGCGTCACACGTTTCCCCCTCCCCCCGAGAGAGCGTCAACTTATTGGGACAATAGTAGCGACGCATTTTGTTGACGTGCACAATATCAGTAGTTCTGCTTAACGGAGCTACACATCGGTCGATCTCATAGTTCACAGGAGAGACTCTGCGAAGAATTGTGTAAGGTCCTTCCATGACTGAATTGAGCTTTCCTTTGTTCGGGTGCCAAGGTGTTTCGTAGAGGACCAATTCGCCAGGTTGGAGATCTTGTGGTAGGAATTTTTTGTCGTAGATTATCTTGTTCTTCTCATGATAGGCAAGCGTGTTCTTGATTGCACTTTTCCTTGCTTCTTGCACACTCTCCATTGGTGGGTCTAAAATTGTGTCGTATGAAGGAATTCCATACATTAGGTACGATGGTGGATATCGTGTTACTTCATGTGGGGTTCTGTCGTATTCATCGACAACATCCGAAAGATGTTTGACCCAAGACTTCTGTGGCTGCTCATTCATTTTGCACTTTAGCCGGGTTACAATAGTCTGATTTGTACGTTCGTTCATGCCATTACATTGAGGGTGTTGGGAGGATGTGAACAATTGGTGGACACCTTTGTGTTTTAGAAACTGCTTGAATTTTCCAGCTGTGAAAGCTGGTCCACGATCAGATAGGAACTTCTTGGGTTTTCCTGCTGCAAAGATGGCGGTGATGCACGAAATGTATGCGTCACAAGTTTCGTTCTTGTGGGGAAACGCCCAGACATACCGCGTAGCGTGGTCGATCGCCAAGTGAACAAACTTCTTTGTCGAGCCATATCCTGAAAAACCACCTATAGTGTCCATTGCTAAAAGATCGAAGGGTTGTTCTGCAGGTGGTAGTGACACGAGAGATCCGAATCTCTTGGTTTTCGACTTCTTGCAACGCTGACATATGTCACAGTGGCGGACGTAGGATGAAACGTCTGTGATGATTTCCGGCCAATAGTAGGATGATGACAACAAGCCCAGAGTTTTCTTTACTCCGACGCGTCCGAATTGACAGTGTGCTTTCTGCAGAAGGCCCAGTCGAAGCTTGAGAGGAACGTACACTTTGCGAATTCCCTTACGTGTCACGATAGTGACCCCGTTTTCCGTTGTGTACTTGCAGCGAGGGTGGTCATCCTGGTAAGTTTGAAGTTCTGGTAATGAAAGGAGTTGAACCATAGGGCTTCGCAAAAATGCGTCCGCCTCGATGTTTTCGCTGCCTTTTTGATGTCGAATGTTAACGTCATACATCGACAGCTTCAAAGACCATCGAAAGAGCCGGCCATGTGGGTTTTTTATGTTTCTGAGCCATTGGAAAGCAGCATAATCGGTGACAACATTGAATGGTCGTCCATGTAAGTAGCAGTGCCACTTGTCAACAGCGTCAATTATAGCGAGGCATTCGAGCTCTGTAATGGCATAATTTAATTCGTGCGCGAGTAGCTTACGCGAGTGATAGGCAACGGAGTGTTCTTTACCATCATAATCTCTTTGCTTCAGAACTGCACCTACGCCTACGTTAGATGCGTCCCAATAAAGAATGCATGGTTTCTTGCAAGAAAAAATTCGTAAAATGGGTTCTTTGGTCAGACAGTATTTCATGTTCTCAAAGGCTTGTTCACATGAGGAATCCCATTCCCATGGTGTGTCCTTCTTCAACAGCTTCGTAAGTGGGAAAACTATGTCACTGAAGTGCGGTATAAACTGGCGGTAAACGTTGGTGGTGCCTAAAAAACGCTGAAGCTCTTTCGGGGATTTCGGTCTTGGGAATCGCAAAACAGCTTCTATGTTTCTTTGTATAGGCGACACTGTACCGTGCGACACTCTGTGACCCAGATATTCAATAGAATCTTGGGCAAAATGGCATTTCTTCAATTTAGGTTTTATATTCTCCATTTTTAGGGCATGCAAGAGAGCTTGGAGGTGCTGTAGGTGCTCAGTAAATGTGTCGGAGAAGACTACGATATCATCAAAATAATTAACGATATTCCTTAAGTTATGTTTTCTGATAACTGATTTCACAGCTCTTTCGAATGTAGCAGGAGCATTTCTCAAACCGAAAGGCATAACAAGCCACTCATAATGGCCATTCGGCGTGACAAAAGCTATTTTTGGGATGTCCTCTGGGTTCATTTTGACATGCCAATAGCCTGATGTGATATCCAATGTCGAAAAATATTTCGATTTTCCCAGGTAGTCTAGAACATCGTCTATACGCGGAATAGGTTGGTAGTCAGGCACAGTGACAGAGTTAAGCTTTCGATAATCAATGCATAAACGTGTGCGTCCTTCACATTTTTTCTCTGCAAGAATGACTGGTTCCGCGTATGGGGAAAAAGATGGACGCACTACACCTTGCTTGAGAAGTAAGTCCACTTGCTTGACAATTTCCTCTTTGTCTGCCAGGGAGCATCGATACGGTGGTCTGTGGATAGGCACGTTGTTGCTGAGGGCAATGCAGTGTCGTTCCTCCGCGATACATCCGAAGTCCACCTGAGACTTTGAGAAAATGTCTTCGTAATTGTGAAGCACCTCTCTCAAAGCAGCTTGTTGCGATGGTGGAAGGTGCGTGACATCAACGGCTTGGAGAGGGGTTGTATCGGCGCTGAAGACACACTTTTGTGTTTGAAAGGAATTCTGCAAAGCTTTGTTGTCTTGAAACAAAGTCATGGTGTTTAAATCCAGTGATAGGTTGAAAAAGGAGGCGTTGTCTGGGCCTAAAAAGAATTCAGTCTTCATGCCTTGTAGAACGTGTGCTTGGACTGCCCGCTTTAACTTCCCTATTTCCAACTGTATGCGTACGCGGCCCAAAGTTTTTGTGGTTGAGGTGACTTGTTGGACATTAATGCATGAATCCTTGAGCAACTGCAGCTTGAGTTTTTTGAACACAACTTCATTGATACAGGTAATGGTTGCTCCTGTATCCAGAGTTGCGTTCACCATGTGTCCGTTCACAAGTGCACCAAAACGTATTAATGAGCCTTTGGGCCGCCCTCTTCGTTTCCCTGGTTGTCAGTTAGAGCAGACACCATTTCACGACAAGGGCACTCATTGTGCCAGTGAAACTGATTCGGCAAACCAGCAGATGCACAATGTCGGCACTCACTGTGAGGGGCGCGCATCAATCTTGTAGGAAGCCATGGTCGCGTAGAATGAGGCTCTCGACGCATGAGCTGCCGTTTTGACGAGTGTTGGGAAGCATCTCTGTGGACAGAGTCTTCCGCTTGAAGCGCAGCAGTAAGCCACTTGGCTGGGGTGGTGAGCGTCAATCCAGCGATGCGCCTTTCGATCTCTTCAGGTACACCATCAGTCAATCCTGATACTATGTGAACGTCTTTTAAGTCTGCGAGGCGACCAAGGCGTGTCTTCTCTTCGTAGTAGTGCCTGATGCGCTGTTGTCTTTTGAGCCTGCAGTGTATGAATTGGCGGAAAGGCTCGCTAACAGGTGTAGAAAATCGTAATATCATGCTTGTTTTGATGCCTTCCCACGTATCTTCTGCGTCGAAAATCTCGGTGAGGTACCAGCGGAATGCCTCACCTTCCAGGTACTCGCTGATGCAGTCGATGCGATCTCGTTCGGACCAGCTGACGTTGCTCGCCTTCGTTTCGAAGAGGTGCAACCACTTGTCAACAGGGACGTCGTCTTCAGCTCCGGTGTATTTCGGCAGGCTGATCATCTTCTTTGGTGGGCTCATGATGTTGCTGCGGTAGATCCTGTCGACTTAGTGTAACGGATGAGACATGGCGTCAGTCAGAACACCAGTTTATTCTGACCCTTCGTCCTCCTCCTCTTTCTTCCCCACATTCACTTGTGAAGCGTCATATATATATATATATATTAAGTGTGAATACACTTTATAAGCGACCCCAAACCATCCACCGCCATCGGCGGCGTCCGCAGTCTTCTCTCTCTCTCTCTCTCTCTCTCTCTCTCTATATATATATATATATATATATATCGGTGTCAGTAACGCGCCTTATATCCAGATGGTAGCGTTGCCTCCGGGACATCCATCGCACGACCCGCTCTCGACGGGAGACTGAGAGAGAAGGCGGGCGCGCGAGAGAGAGGGGTGCGCGCGCAGCTGCAGCGAGCGAGCAGAGCGGAGGAGCGACACCGATATCAGCGTCGCGTCCGTGGCTTATTCGATAGAGGTTCGCGCTGCGGCCCGCCAAGTCCTCTTTCTTTTAAAGATAGAGAGAAGACAGTGGACGCCGCCGACGGCAGTGGATAGTTTCGGGTCGCTTATAAAGTGTATTCACACTTAATTACTAAACATTACTACCTGGGGAGGAGAGAGTTTCCACCCTCTCACAGTAGACTAAACAGAGCACAAGCGGTCACACTTAGACAATTACAGACACAGTCTTATTACTCACCGGCACAGGTAAAAGAATGGTACGATATAAAAGATATGGATGTTGTTTGCAAGGCATGTAAGAAAGAACCATGCAGGATTCATCATATGCTCTGGGAATGTGGGTCGCTTGGCCGTGGCATTTCCCAGAAACAGTTTACAGGAATGATAAAGTCTCACGACAATATCCCCCAAGTCTTTGCTGTCCAGTACGCCCAAGACAGGGCTGGGAGGCTTGACCTCCCAGTCCCAACGTGGGATTAGCCAGGCAGGTGGCTACACCCTGTACCGGACGTATAAATAAAGTTATTTCCATCCATCCATCAATCCAGTGGTAGTAGTAGTAGTAGTAGTAGTAGTAGTAGTAGTAGTAGTAGTAGTAGTAGTAGTAGTAGTAGGTAGCCGCCTCTTGTTTAGTCCGCAGAGTGTCCGCTGGATGACAGTACCTCTATATGATGAATGTAAGTTGAAAAGACACGACATGACGGTACTTGGAGTGTTCACTATCTGACTGGACGGACGGATGGACAGACAGGTGCACGGACGAACGGATCCATGGACGCTCGTATGGACGTACGCACGGACGAACGCACAGCGGATGCTAGGACGGATGAATGAACGGTTGCATGGACGGTCGCATGGACGGTTGGACAGACGCACGGAAGGACGAACGGACGGACGGATGGATGCACGCGTGGACGCATGGAATGAAGCAAGGACGGACGAATGCACAAACGGACGGATGCATGAATGGACGCACGGATGGACGAATAGATGCATAGACGGACGGAATCATGGACACACTGGTGAAGGCTTCGCTCCACTCCTCATCATTCTGTCAGTTAATATGCTGTCATTATTTTTCAATGACACTTTCCTTTGTCCACCAGATATCGACTGTCTGATTCTGCCTCCTTGTCAGGATAGCAAGCACATATTGCGAATAGAATGCTGCATGGCGAAAGATATCGAGTGAATTGAAGAAAGGAAAGAAAGATTCGAAGCTGCCACGAATGTATGCGGACTTAGACAAAGTGAACTTGTGTCCAGTCGGCGGACCCTATCAAGACGTCTTGGACCTTTAGCAAAGTACATTTGCCTCTGGACGATATAAAATGATACCCACTGCCATCCACTAATCTCAGACTACTTAACGGCACTCACTGTGGAATAGCGACAGCGCCGGACGCACTAACCTATTTGCACGTCTGGTTAACAAGACTGACTGAGAATATCAATTTCTTTCGTTTCGTTGACATACAGTTTTTCATACAGCTTGAAACACGTGAAACACACGAAGTTTTGCGTTTCCTCCTTTTAATGCTTCTTTTTCGTTCTGAGTTGTGAGGTTCTGGTGGTTGACATGACCGAGAACGTATCGTATTGCTGCATTATGTTTAAGGTTTTCATTTCGTACGCTTTGAGTAACATTCTTGGTCTGCTGGGTATACTTTTGATGCCTCATCTACCGATCATTTTGTACTCTTTTTTAATGCCATTGGAAAATGTCCGTTCATGACTAATGACAACAAAGACTCGTATGACTGAAGGTGTATCGCGATGTTACGAAATAAAGGAACGCTCTATGAACAAAGTTGTTAAAGATGGCTGAATACTGAAATTGCGCCACACTAAGTCTTGTATGTGCTTGTTGTTACCAATTACCTTTGTGAATAGCTTGTATATGGTGGAGAGCAGCAAGCTGATCCGCTTGTGATTGAAGTCCTTGTCACCCCCTTTCTTATGAATTAATATGGTGTTTGTCATATTCGAGGATTCTGGTACCCTCCTCGTCAGCAGACATGTCGTGAACAGGGTGGCTAACATTTCTAACACAATTCTTCACAGCTTTACTTCAGTGCCCGTTTAAGGCAAAGCGCAAACAGATGAAAGTACGTGACCTTGGCCACTGGGGAATGACGAAGATGTATCAAAGTATTCTACACTAAACTATGACACAATTAGAATTCGATCATATGCATTAAATCGTACATTCCCACATTACACATTAAGTCATATGAGTCATTGAAGTCATGAGTCGTCACAGGACATTTTGAAACAGTATCAAAAATGAGACGTGTGGCTCCGAGACGGGCGTGCGCGCCCGTCTCGGAGGTGATGAGGTGTAGAACGCAACGTGACGGGTAGGTGCCACCACTGTGTCGTCCTAGCAAAGCGTTCGAAACACTTGCCTTTTCCTGCAAGCGTTGCATGGTCAGCACCACGTGATAAACGCTACGGTCCTTAGAATAACTTATGTATGCCCTTTTTAGTAAAAGACGCACAAACAGAATATATACGTGTTGTTATGGTGCCTCAGATATGCGCGATAATTGCTGTTTATTTGAATATCGCACAAGTATGAATGCTGAATCTTGAGCAACATTGTTGGGTACTGCGGATAGGGTCAGCGGTATGGTGAATACGCTGGTGCCGTTTAAAATGCCAAGTACCGTTAAGTGTTGACAAACAGACAAATGGACAGACAGACAGACAGACAGACAGACAAAACTTTTTGCGTCGAAGGTTCCCAAGAAAGACTATCATCTTTTTTTTGAAAGAGTACAAGACCTTTAGAGGATGAAGCACCTGGAATCTTACTACATGGGAAAAATTCCCAGCAGACCAAGAATGTTACCCAAAGCTTGAGAAATAAAAACCTAAAATAATGTAGCAAAAGAATACGTCGACGGTCATAACGACCGCGAGAACTGAACACGTTATAAAGAAAAACAAGCAATAAAAAACGTGAAAGTTCTTGTGCTCCACGAGGCTCGAGCTTCAGCAGATATCGTATTAGACCGAAACAATATAAAATTGTATTGTTTCCACATCGGACGTATTCATTTCTGTTAGCACACGTGTGGTTAACTTAGTGCGTCCAGTGCTGTTGCTACGGGACCAGTGCACGGAGGAGTGCCATTAAATATCCTGAGATTAGCGGACGGCCATGGCGGTTTTCCCAAATTGTCCGTAGGCAAGTGCACGTTCCCTAAGATCCAAGTGGTGCATGGTGACACGAGCTGCCAAATCTACGCAATTGTATTTTAACGAAACACGCATGCATTCGTGAGAGTTTCAAGTCTTACTTTCTTTTTTATTTCACTGGAAAACTCTCGCCGTACAGAAGTCTATCCGCAATCTTGACCCACCGTCCCGACAAGAAGACAGGTACAGAAAGTAGCTTCACGGAGGACAAATTAAACTGTGATAGAAAAAAGCGCCAAAACAAATTTAGCATATGCAATGAATTCTTGAAGGCTGTGCGACCAAAAATAGCCAGAGAACGAAGGCGGCAGCTTTATCTTGCGGCAAGTGTTAGTGTGTCCACGTCGTCTGCTTTGAAATGTTTTTGTCTTTTTTTGCAGTCTGCGCACACAGTCAAGCTCCAATTCACGGATGCTATCGGCTCGCTGAAATACACTACGCGCCCCCGAAATCGTTGTATTCCCTACACGGCCTCGAACTCGCCCTGACCCAGGTGCCGTATTATTTGTGTGCAAATTACAAAGAACACACGTGTCCCTATTGCGGTGATTACGTCGTGCTTGGGCTGATGAAGTAAAGAAAAAAAAATACGAAATGACGTGAAAGCTTATTTGGGTCACGGGTTCGTTTGTTTACGCAGACGTGATTTGTAGGCTCAGGCACACATTCTAGTTGATTAACATCGGAAGCTCGGCAAACTTGACGAGTTGGTGAGTCGGTAAGCTGCTCGTGTATGGCAACCTGTTATTATTCCAGGGAACATGGCCTACTTTTTTTTGTCCCGCAATACGAGATGAGCTCAGCTGAAGAGTGAATAATGAAAAATGTATTGTGGCCTATTTCCTGCAGCAGGATGCAGACAACCAAAAATGAATATTTAAGGCAGAAGGCTGCTTTGCTGAATGATCAACAATCAAGTTTGAGTCTTGGATTTATGCATTGCGCTCTGGTATTCCTTTGCTAAATGCATCTGCAATTGAAAGTAAAGCTTAGGACGAGCTCCCCTTTCAGCGTAGCGAGGTAATAGGCAAGCACCACCCGCAGGCCATGCGCGAGATACCTGAAGCCTATCACATAAGTAAGATTGACGGTACATGCGTAAGTTCCCCATCAGTTGCGCTATTGCAAAAAGTGATTGCGTGTCTTGGTCATTTTTAAGCAATGTATTCATCCACAAGAGACAAGAGTTTCGCTGCCATTGTAAAGCAGTGGTTGTTAACTGAACACTGCCACGCATCAGCTATTATGTAAGTAAAGGAACGCTCTATGAACAAAGTTGTCAAAGATGGCTGAATACTGAAATTGCGCCACACTAAGTCTTGTATGTGCTTGTTGTCACCAATTACCTTTTTGAATAGCTTGTATATGATGAGAGCAGCAAGCTGATCCACTTGTGATTGTTGAAGTCCTTGTCACCCTCTTTCTTATGAATTAATACGGTGGTTGCCAAATTCGAGGATTCCGGTACCCTCCTCGTCAGCAGACACGTCGTGAACAGGGTGGCTAAGTATTGCACCACAATTTTTCACAGTTTTACTTTAGTGCCTCTTCAACACAATGCGCAAACAGATGAAAGTACGTGACCTTGGCCACTGGGAAAAGGCAGCGAAGTATCAAAGTATTCTAGACTAAACTATCACACAATTATAACTAGATCATATGCATTAAATCGTACATTTACACATTTCACATTAAGTCATATGAGTCATTGAAGTCATGAGTCGTCACAGGACATTTTGAAACAGTATGAAAAATGAAACGTGTGGCTCTGAGACGGCCGTGCGCGCCCGTCTCGGAGGTGATAAGGTGTAGAACGCAGAGTGACGGGTAGGTGCCACCACTGTGTCGCCTTAGCAGGGCGTTGGAAACACTTGCCGTTTCGTGCAAGCGTTGCATGGTCAGCGCCACGTGATAAATGCTACGGTCCTTAGAATAACTTATGTATGCCCTTTTTAGTAAAAGACGCACATACAGAATATATACGTGTTGTTATGGTGCCTCTGATATGCGCGATAATTGCTGTTTATTTGAATATCGCACAAGTATGAATGCTGAATCTTGAGCAACATTGCTAGGCACTGCGGATAGGGTCAGCCGTTTGGTGAATACGCTGGTGCCGTTTAAAATGCCAAGTACCGTTAGGTGTTGACAAACAGACAAACTGACCGACAGACATACAAATCTTTTTGCGTCGAAGGTCCCCAGGAAAGACTATCATCTTTTTTTTTTTAAAGAAAGAGGACAAGACCTTTAGAGGATGAAGCACCTGGAATCTAACTACACGGGAAAAATTCCCAGCAGACCAAGAATGTTACGCAAAGCTTGCGAAATAAAAAGCTAAAATAATGTAGCAAAAGAATACGTTGGCGGTCATAACGACCGCGAGAACTTCACACATTACAAAGAAAAACAAGCAATAAAAACAAAAAACGTGAAAGTTCACGTGCTCCACGAGGCTCGAGCTTCAGCAGATATCGTATTAGACAGAAACAATATAAAATTGTATCGTTTCCGCATCGGACGTATTCATTTCTTTTAGCACACGTGTGGTTAACTTAGTGCGTCCAGTGCTGTTGCTACGGGACCTGTGCACTTCGGAGTGCAATTAAATATCCTGAGATTAGTGGACGGCCATGGCGGTTTTCCCAAATATTCCAGAGGCAAGTGCACGTTCCCTAAAATCCAAGTGGTGCATGGTGACACGAGCTGCCAACTCTACACAATTGTAATTTATCGAAACCCGCGTGCAATCGTGAGAGTTTCGAGTCTTTTTTTTTTCACTGGAAAACTCTCGCCGCACAGAATTGTATCCGCAATCTTGACCCACCGTTCCGACAAGAAGACAGGTACAGAGAGTAGCTTCACGGAGGACAAATAAAACTGCGATAAAAAAAAGCAGCAAAACAAATTTAGAACACGCAATGGATTCTTTAAGGCTGTGCGACCAAAAATAGAGAATGAAGGCGGCAGCTTTATCTTGCGGGCAAGCGTTAGTGTGTCAACGTCGTCTGCTTTGAAATGTTTTTGTCTTTTTTGCAGTCTGCGCACACAGTCAAGCTCCGATTCACGGACGCTATCGGCTCGCTGAAATGCACTAGTCGCCCCTGAAATTTTTGTATTCTCTAGACGGCTTTGAACTTGCCCTGACCCCGGCGCCGTATTATTTGTGTGCAAATTACAAAGAACACACGTGTCCCTATTGCGGCGATTACGTTGTGCTTGGGCTGATGAAGTAAAGAAAAAAATACGAAATGACGTAAAAACTTATTTGGGTCACGGGTTACGTTTGTTTACGCAGACGTGATTTGTAGGTTGAGGCACATTTTCTAGTTGATTAACATCGGAAGCTCGGCAAACTTGACGAGTTGGTGAGTGGGTAAGCTGCTCGTGTATGGCAACCTGTTGTTAATCCGGGAAAAATGGCCTACTTTTATTTGTCCCTCAATACGAGATGAGCTCAGCTGAAGAGGGAATAATGAAAAATGTAATGTGGCCTATTTCCGGCAGCAAGGCGCAGATAACTGAGAATAAATATTCAAGGCAGAAGGCTGCTTTGCTGAATTATCAACAATAGAGCTTGAGTATTGTATTAATGCATTGCACTCTGGTATTCCATTGCTAAATGCAACTGCAATTGAAAGTAAAGCTTAGGCCGAGCTCCCCTTTCAGCGTTGCGAGGTAATAGGCAAGCACATCCCGCAGGCCACGCGCGAGATAACTGAAGCCTATCACATAAGTATATTGACGGTACATGCGTAAGATCCCCATCAGTTGCACTATTGAAAAAGTGATTGCGTATCTTGGCCATTTTTAAGCAATGTATTCATCCACACGAGACAAGAGTTTCGCTGCCATTGTATCGCAGTGGTTGTTAACTGCACACTTCCACGCATCACCTATATATGTACAGCACTCCACCATTAAATCGTTGTCGAAAGCCAGTGCTCTTTTATCTCCTTGTTTTTGCTTCCGTAGTTACGATGTAACTACTAAAAGGTTGCACTGCTGGTATATTCTGTTATGTCTTGATTGATTTGATTGATATTTAGGTTTAACGTCCCAAAACCACTATATGATTATGAGAGACGCCGTAGTGGAGGACTCCGGAAATTCAGACCACCTGGGGTTCTTAAACGTGCACCCAAATCTGAGCACATATTCTGTTATGTCTTATTGCTTAGGTTCCACGCTTCACTCTCCCTATATAGGGAACCAGTTGTGGATGCGAAGCAGCGGGCGCTTATGATTACACTGGTGGCCACGTTTACGCTGGCGCTCATCAAGCGAAAGCCAAGGAATGACGCCTTTGACGAAGGCGTCATTCCGAACGCACGATACAGTACCTAAATATAGACCCTTTCAAGCTTTTCAAACACAGCGCGTTGAAGCCTTCCGGTTTTGTCTACCGCTTTGCTGTATTAACTTTAGAAAATTGCCCGGTGATTTTCTACAGGTTCCTTCCCGTAATTGACAAAATTGTTTCAAACAAATATTCGTCTGAGCAACATAAAAATCATAAAACATTTCCTTGTGCTTTACGCACGTTTCTTTTACGTCAAAAACGAAAAAGAGATATATTTTCCTTACGCTTAAAAAAAAATTTCAAACATGCTTTCAGTTTTGGCGTTAGGAATTGGTAAATGAGGTGAACGGAATTTTTCAGGGTACAACGCTTGTGACCTTGAAACCGTCTATACGAGGGAGGGGGGGAGTGAACAGTTGCGCAGCGCGATCGTCGCTCTTGCGAGGTGAGAGAAGGGGAGGGGAGCGATAGTACTGCAGGTGTCTTCCTCGGTTGGCAAACCTGCGAGCATGCGGCATGAGACGCGAGCATGTGCAGTGAAGATGCACTGAGGGCTTCGTCACACAGGCTAGTCAAAAGCTGCTTCGCATCTACGTTATTTGTGTACCAGATATAATACATGGATAAAAAACAACGACGACCAGATAGCTCTGGGAAGACACCGCTTGGGGGCCACAGAGTGCAGATGTGCTTCGCGTCGGCTCCGCAACTTTCCTATGTTTTTGCTGGTTTGTCAAACTCAACGTGTAAACCATTCTCTCCACCGATCAGCGGAAGTTTGAAGGACTTCTCTGTAACCAAGCTTTAAAAGGTGGGACCACTTTTTGTCCGCTTATCGGAGATTTTTCCTCCTCATCGCTAGCAGGAAACCAAGTCCAGCGTCTCTACGCACTGTCATAGCCCGGCCACTGCTGCTGTAGGGCCCCCCAGCCTGACGGGTCGCCGGACCTCCTCGCACCTCCCTATCTCCGATGAAAACGCACCAGGCCTTTCCTAGAGATAAATGAATGTCATTGTGTTAGATGTAGAAAAGATTCGGCTGGAAGATTTCGGTGAGGGAGCAGGATGGCGCAGCGTCCGGAGAAGACAACAGGCCGATGGCACGTCCAAGTCGGCGCAAAAGCAGCAGGCGAAGACGCAGCAAGCGACGGCTTCCGCATAGACTACGGCGATAGCCCCAGCCACAGCCACGGCTGCGTATTACAAGAAAAAGTGTGCCCGTCAACTGCAGCCCCTCGCTAAGGCGAGGCGAATGCCAGAACTAAACTACCACCTGATCATTTCAAGATCATCGTACGCCCTAGGGATGGCTTCAACGGGGCTGCATATGAAATGGATCGCCTTTCTTGCTATCTACGTAACGTGGCTGTTATTGGCAGAGAAACAGCTAGAGAAGATAGTATCTGCCTTTATGTGATGCAAAACGTCGTAATATTCAGCACACCGTCCGCATAGAGAGCCACACGCCACGGAGTCATCAGCAACTTTGGCATTGATGGCTAAGAGTTCGCTGCTAATGCTTATCAAGCCGCCCCGTACAACACTTCAAAAGGCTTGATTAGGAACATATCCAAGGATGATAGCCCGACTGCCATTGCTAATAACTTAGTGACGGAGCGCAACGCCGGAGTGCTGCACGCTGAGCGCATAGGCACCACGGACAACATAATCATATTGTTTGACGGCTTCCACGAACCCAGACACGTGTACTGCGTACCTATGCTTGTCAGATGCTGCCTGTACAGGAAGCACATTGACGTGTGCTATGAGTGTGGCAGGCTGGGACATCGCTCTGACGTGTGCCCCAACCCGAAAAACAAGATATGCCGGTGCTGCTGAAGCAACAACCCGCCGTCTGACCATCGATGTGAGCCGCAGTGTCAACTGTGTGGCAAAGGTCACCTCACATGACACCGCAGCTGCAAAGCGAGATACAAGACTCCGTACATAGTCAAGCGTCACCAACTAGAGCAAAGACGACGAGAAGAAGAGGAAGCGGCCGAGGTGTACGGCAACAGATAACAAGCAGCATCGGCTCAGAAGGGAACACAGTTCACTAAGGTTATTATCCATCGTTGGACAATAATTCGTTGGTTATTATCCATCGTTGGACAATAACAATGCCGGCCCAACAAGACGTTCGACTAGCTGACACGCGAGAGACAGCAGGGGGAAACGCTGGTCCCGCTCTCACAGTCACACACCGACGCTGAGAAGCACGTCGAAGACGCGTGGTGGTGCCGATCTAGGCACCGCAGCCTGTAACCAAGGCACACAATGTCAGCAGCATCAGACGCCGCAGCATGCGCAACAAGGGCACATGAGCACTGGGCAACAGGTGAGATGGGTGGATGTCGCCGCTTTTCCCGCTGGTGGTGTCGCTTCTGAGGACCGTTCCCTTGGTCCTGCCGTCGGTGGCGCTGGTGGGAGCGAGCTCGAGCAGGCAAAAGAGCGAGTGCTGAAACAACGCCTAGGAGCGTTACAATCGACCATTTCAGAGCTCAAACGCGAAAACGCTATCCTCAGAGCAGAAAATTCCATGTAGAAAAGCGAGGATCCACAATCACAAGCTTTGCAGAAACAGATGACGCCACTGCCACTTTCGCCGCTACGGTCCATGGCTTCCATGCGACCCGTGGCGGCGAAGATGGACACGAACGATGAGAGCGGTTCTAGGGAAGAGGCAGACGCCTAAAGGCAAACACTTTTGAAAAGACTTGGAAGCCTACGGCTTAAACTCGTCGCGAAACCAGCCGATTTAACACGCAGGGGCAATAGCTTGAGTGCAGACAACCTGCCAGACATTGCGTTCGTAAAGAATGTACCCCAGCGTCTTGGCAAAGCATGCATGCGGTGGTAAAACTTTATTTCGTCCGAAAGCAATTGAGGATGTTTCCGTGTTAGATGGCCGTCAACCCAAGGTTGGCGGCGACCTGTGTGGCCCACTCCACGACCCTTAACTGGACGACTGAGTCTGAGCTGGTCAACACGGCCTCCCAGTGCTCAAGAGAGGGATCACGCATAATATCCACAGGCGGCGGCACTATGCTACATTCCCAAAGTTTGGGATCTTATGTTTTCACAGCCTGACGCCATTTGCATTGCGGCTTAATCTCCTCCGGGTACATTTTGTTCAACACGTAAGGGTTGGGAAAAGATCACGTCTGCAGTTTTCTTCAGACGCATTCCTGCGCCTTAGTCAACCGCTTGTGCGGGGGCAGATAAAACCTCCGCTCTAGTTTATAATGATTCGTCATGTCATGAAAGGACACCAGCCCATCTCTCGCGGACCTCCCCGGAACTGGCGGCTCACCTCCCCGGCTGACGAAACCTCAAGCATTCAGGTGAGCCACCTCGTTCCCAAGGTTCCCAGAGTGTGCTGGTACCCATACAATTTCTATTTCTCTAATTTCTCGTCCCGTGGCCCCATGCAGGAATCGTGCGGTGGTCGCCGATATTCTGGCCCTCGCCAGATTTCGGATGGCTGTCTTTGAATCACTAAAGATCAAATCTGACTTCAAATTAGATATAGCTAGCGCTATTGCTGCTTCCTCTGCAGTTTCCGAGGAGCGTGTTTTGTCCGATCCAGAGGTGACCAAGCGTCTACGCCTGTCCGCCACCACAATCACAAAAGCGTCTTTGTCCTTATATTCGGCAACATCGGTATAGACTGCCGCTTATTACTCGCTGTACTCGACGTGTCAAGCTCAGGCTCTCTCCTGCCTGTGCTGCGTATTGTGAATCGGATGCATATTTTTGAGCAAAGGTTTTATGTACAGGGCCTTATGTAACTATTGCCGCACCTGAATTTTAGTGTCCTCAGTGGGAGCCTCTGCTCCAATGCCAATCCTTTCCAATATGACCCTTCCCGCTTTGGTTGTCGAAAGCCCAGCGTGCTGCATCACTAGATGCGCCTCCCATAATTCATCCAGGGTGTCGTGTGCCCCTACTTTTAACAGCCTTTCTGTAGGCGCGTTGTTAGGCAACCCAAGCGCTGCCTGGTAAGCTTGCCGGATCATAGCCTTGGCCTTACCTTTTTCTGCAGCATCCAACTTCATATAAGGTGTCGTGTAAGTAATCCTGCTGAGCAAAAGCGCCTGTACCAGCTTACAGAGTTCTTTTTCTTTAACCACGCTCTTACGGTTAGCGATTCTTTTGATTAGCCTGACAGTAGCATTGACCATGGTCTTAAGTTTTTCAAGGGCCACACTATTCTTCCTGTTAGTTTGCAGATATAGGCCAAGAATTCTAATCATTTGAGCTTCAGCTACCGGCCCACTCCCTACCTTTACCTCTAACGGCGGGGGCGGAATATAGTGTCTTGCATGTAGCCCTCTGGGTTTGTCCCGAACAACAAAGACCTCAGCAAAACATGCAAGAGGATTTGTGGAGTCACCACTCACTTTTAGAGATTTCAATTGATACGGGCCGGAGTATTCGTGGAAATGCTGAAAAGGCAACGGCCGCAAACTCACACTAGTAAAGAGGGACGCGTTCTGGAAGAAACGAGAAGAAGGATGGCGCGTGACGAGCCGATCACGAATATAGACGAATGGACTGCGACGCTCAATAGGGACGTATATGCGCAAACGTGTGACTTTCTGCCCGAAGCCAAGCTTGAAGTAATTCACAGCCGGCTGGTACATGTGTGGAATCAAAGCAAGCTCTACTTAAAAGGTTGAAACGCCAAAGACACAACCGCGCATTGCGAAAACGCATGGCACAGTTAGCAATACCGATCGACGAACACGCGTTCAAAGTATCTAAGGCCCAGTGGGAATACGTGTAATAGCTTCGAGAGGTAGATGCGGGGGGCGGGTGCTTGGCGTCTCTTTCGGCATCTGTTGCGTCCGGTGGAGACTCGGGCCGCCCAAGGCCATAACACTCGGAGACTTGTGAAAGATTACGAAGGTGCGAATATCCTCGCCACAATACTACAGGTTTTCCCGCTCAATTTAATCCAAGCGCCAGCCAAATTAATCTAGGCGCCAGTCAATTTAATCCAGCCACCACTCAGATTAATCCACGTGCCATTCATTTTAATCCAAGTGCCACTGAAATTAATCCAACCGCCAGCTGATTTAATCCGGACGCCAGCGAATTTAATCCTGATGACATTGTGACTTCAAAACGACCCAGAATTTTCGGGAATGCGTGGAGTGAATAGCTTTGGAGTGAATGTAACAGGGAAAAACCATGAATGAGTCACTCGTGACACAATGTGACTCGCGCGACATTATCTCGCCTATCACCCGCGTAAGCACTATTCACACCTTCGACATGCATATCAAAGGAAAAGCCGTCCACACAGTAATAACTTGATAATTAATTGATTGATATGTGGGGTTTAACGTCCCAAAACCACCATATGATTATGAGAGACGCCGTAGTGGAGGGCTCCGGAAATTTCGACCACCTGGGGTTCTTTAACGTGCACCCAAATCTGAGCACACGGGCCTACAACATTTCCGCCTCCATCGGAAATGCAGCCACCGCAGCCGGGATAATAACTTGATAATTATTAACCAGGCCAATGATCTCACCACGAGTGACTTAGGTGACGTCCTCACGCATATCACCCACGCACACACTGTCTTAACCTTCCGTCATGCATATCAAATGAAACGTCTTTGAAAGGGCGGGATTTTGATACCTAAAACTCGGCCAAGTCACCTGATAACCAGTTCCTCAGAGGACGTCATCACAAATATCACCCGCACACGTAATTTACTCGCCTACCGACATGCATACCAAACGAAACGTCTTTGAGAGAGCAATAACGTGGTACCTATGACTCGGCCAACTGATTTGATCACTTGTGATTTAGGTGACGTCATCACGCCTATCTCCCACGCACGCAATGTCTAACCTGCCATCATGTATACCAAACGAAACGTCTTCGAGAGGCTAATAAATTGAACGCTGTCAATCGGCAGAGTGACGTGATCACTAGTGACTCGTGTGACGTCATCGTGTTTGACACCCACGCACGCAGCGTCTAACCTGAGTTCATACATATCAAATGAAACGTGTTTGAGAGAGTAATAACTTGAACGCTGTCACAAGGCCCAGTGACGTCATCACTAGTGACTGGCGTGACGTCATCTCGCCTAAGACTCACGCAAGCACTCTATAATGTGCCTTCATGCATATCAAACAAAACGTCTTTGAAAGGGTAATAACTTGAATGCTGGCACTAGGCTGCGTGACGTCATCACTAGTGACTCACGTGACGTCATTACGCCTATCACACGCACACGCAGTGTCCAAACCTGTCTTCATGCATATCAAACGAAATGTCTTTGAGAGAGTAATAACTTGAACGCTGTCACAAGGCCCAGTGACGTCATCACTAGTGACTGGCGTGACGTCATCACGCCTATCACACACGCACGCAGTGTTCAATCCTGTCTTCACGCATATCAAACGAAATGTCTTTGAGAGAGTAATAACTTGAACTCTGTCACAAGGCCCAGTGACGTCATCACTAGTGACTGGCGTGACGTCATCACGCCTATCACACGCACACGCAGTGTCCAAACCTGTCTTCATGCATATCAAACGAAATGTCTTTAAGAGAGTAATAACTTGAACGCTGTCACAAGCCCCAGTGACGTCTTCACTAGTGACTGGCGTGACGTCATCATGCCTGACACCCACGCACGCGGTGTCTAAACCTGTCTTCATGCATATCAAACGAAATGTCTTTGAGAGAGTAATAACTTGAACGCTGTCACAAGGCCCAGTGACGTCATCACTAGTGACTGGCGTGACGTCATCATGCCTTACACCCACGCGAGCACTCTGTAACCTGCCTTCATGTATATCAAACGAAACGTCTTAGAGAGAGTAATAACTTGAATGCTCTCACTAGGCCTAGCGGTGTGAATACTAGTGACTCATGTGACGTCATCACGTCTATCACACACGCACGCGCTGTCCTAACCTGTTTTCATGCATATCAAACGAAACGTCTGTGAGAGAGCAATAATGTTATACTTATGACTCGGCCGACCGACTTGATCACTATTGACTCACGTGACGTCATCACGACCAACAGTCATGCAAGCACTCTCCAACGTGCTTTCATGAATATCAAACGAAACGTCATTGAGAGAACATTAACTTGAAGGCCGTTGCAGGCAGCGTCTGCTAGTAAAAAACTAACTTCTCGCGCTGCACAGCCGTTCACCAGCTAACCGGTATACGTAGGCACCAGATCGCGCGTTTCGAATTCAGTCAGCTGCGTCTTTACATGGCTTTGTTTGACGTGACGCTTTTCTTGACTCGTGTAGATGCGATGGAAGACACAGTACCTTCAAGCAGCAGTGTGGTACAACCCAACAACAGTGTCACATCGCTCGTTGAGGGCAGCGCTTCTTCTTCATTCAATAAATAGAAGTAATGAAGTCGAAATGACAATTAAGCATTTTACAAACCATACTCAATTGCGCAACATTCAACCGATACCCTCACCTCCCTGCGACACGTTTACTCCAGCTCGTCGTGTGGGTAGATGTACGCGTCTTTTTTGTTGCTTCTCGTGTTTCGTAGAATGCCTTGAAAATGCGGGCAGCCAGGCCGCAATACTGTGAACGGACAGGCGTTCTACACTAAACAGGCACGCTTATTCCAAGCACACTAACCTATAAGAAACGGCGTGGCGTAGAATGTAGAAAGGAGGGCACGAGTCAGGCACAACATTGAATGGCGCATCAGCAAATGGCCAGTTGCAAATAGCAATAGTGTGTATCTCAAGTATGGGGACTGCCCTCTATTACAACGGATTTGTTTCACAGGATAACCAGATGAAATAATTGTTGAGCCGAAGGAGTGGTAGACAAATCTTTTTGTAGCAAGCTTTGGAGCAGGCAGACCATGCGTCTTATGCTTGATTAAGGATATACAGTGTTATGACTATAGCCGAATTATTTGCAAACGCCTGTTTCGTTTCTTGTGCTCCTATCGTGTCATTTTGACACGTGAGCACAAATTAGAGGGCGAGGAGAGCTTTTATAGTGCTTTTATAGTGCCTATATATACCGATTTCGGGCGTTGTAGCCTCAATTCGTATAGGTGCCTTTAAATGTCTGTTTTCAAAATCGATGCCTATATAAACGCTATTTAACCTGAAATTTTGCTTTCAAGTACCACTGAGCCCGGTATTGATGTTACCGGGCAAAATATAGGTTTCGGGACACTGTGTGGTGCAAACTACTCTTTATTTCACGAGTTACGTTTAGAACTGTCATACTCAGAAGGCATTTTAGCCAAGAGGGAGGTAGACTGGCCTCTACACATGTATACCATCCATGTCGCGTCGTCTATTCAGCCTCTTTCCAGTGTGCGCTCAGATGCGTAGGGAGCAGGAGGTGCCTCTCTGCAGCGGCAGGAAGATGAAGAATGAATGCGAAATTTTGGAGAGTCATCAGGGGAAGTAAGGAAGTAGAGTGCAGATAAAAAAAGCAATGTCTATGTAGTTTTTGTTTTTTGTTTGTCATTTACATGTGGTGCTTCACTGGGTCACCTGAAAATATTTATTTAGGCAGTGGAAAATGTTGCCTGCCCAATGAAAAGGTTTGTGTCGCTAGAAATTTTAATTTGATCATTAGAAGCGGCGAAAGCATAATCTCAGGAGGTGAGCTTGAAACCTTCGCCACTAACTCTAAGAAGACTTCGTAAGTCCAATTCCTTCCCCGCTATTGGTATGAAATTCACTCGGAGCTGGAGCATCACACGACGTGCATGAGCACGTCATGCGCGCGTAACCTACACTCGCATGAGATGCCCAAGTCAGCCCGTGCGTGCAAGTGGTGTTCTGCCGTGTCGATGTTCTTTTGTATTGTACTGCGAGTTTTTGTGGGATGGATCCCTATCTGCGCGCACGTTTGGAGAGGCTGGCTTGGATAACGTATCCTTACCCCGATACACAGCGTCACACCGCTGCATCTTCTGCTAGGGACGATACACCAAAACCATGCCCAGCGTTGTGAATGCTGGCCCCGACACAATGCGCAAACTGCGAGAACACCAACACAAACAAAATGGAGGCACCTTAGTCTCGCGTCTCTCTCGACATGAAATTAAATAAATGAGGCGAATAGATTTCGCCTGTGTGTTCAAACATTTTTGTAAACTTTCATGCTTCTATTTAGGCAACAGTTGGTACAAATTACACACGTTGTCTCAAATAGTTCTCGCAGTGTCACGTACTACTTTGACATAGGCAGGACCATTCTATCACCTTCACCATGTTGGGGCGCACGCCCATGAGATGAAGGTGAAGCCGTGTTCAGTTTGGCCTATCACCTCTTTATGCCACGCGTAGTACTGGAAATCTTGGTAAATGAGATCTTGAGCGCTCAGTGCATTCATTCCTTTACGCTTCTCAAAACTCTTAAGTTTGTGTAACGACCCTTAAAGTGTTCACAGACAGAAAAAAAATTGAGCCTGTTTGGTTAGGCCAAGTTAATACGCCGCAAAAAAAAATCCTTCTCGCGCCTGGCACTCCGACTATTTGCGCATGTATAGCCCTTCTTAGCTATGGCACACAGAAAGAGACCCAGAAGCATATTTCTACGATGGTGCACACTTAACTGACCATGCTGAACTAGAAATGGAGAGACCGTATTCTGCGAACCCCGCAGAAAAACGCATGTTTATGCTAAATCATTACCCGTTTGTACAATTATAAACTAGAACATTTTTGCTTGCTTTCATGTCGTAGAGACAGATACCACACCTGTTTATTGGAAAATTTGAGTTTTGTCAAAGATTATTCTGCCTATATTGACAATTCTAGAAGCCTGAAAGAGTGTTTTGGCCGCCTATTATTGGTGCCTAAATCCCGGTTTTTCAGTGCCTATAGAGCTGGCCTCTATAGTTACGACCTACCTGACATGTTTTCGCAACGCCGAAGCAAAGATGATGCCCGTTTAAAACATCTACCGTACCTAAAGAAAAAAATTGTTGTTCTGATAACGTCGATCTGGTCAAATTGGTTATGAAATGGGTGATGAAAGAGAACTGGGGCAAGTCCGTGAGAAACAAAATTTATTATTATACAGGCAAAGCAATTTTCATAAACACGCACCCATAGATGTGCTGCTGAGCAGTGTTCTACATATCAAGGCAGTCGAGGGCAGCTTGTACAAAAGTGTAATTGTGCCTATCATAAGCGGCACAGTCCACACGCTGGATGTGCTGCATAGAGCGCCCCGCGGCCTCAACCAGCAGAGCACGGCGATGTTCTTTCTTGGAGATCCCTTGCGGTGTCGTGAGGAGATCATCCCTCCGCTCGCTTAGAAATCCCTTTACACCTGCCTTGAACTTTGAGAAGAGCTCCTCAATCGGATTGAAGAAAGGGCTGTATGGCGGTAGCCACTTGACTGTTTGGTCGCTTGCCGCGAGGACAGCCTGTTCGGCGCGGCGGTGCGCTGGTGCGTTGTCAAACAGGAACACGGCCTGTATTCCTGGTTCCTGCTGTGAAACTTTACTCGACACTTCTGCAAGAAAGTCGTTGAAGACAGCCCAGTGGACCTTGTCGGCAATTGTCCAGTGGAGAAGGCCATTTGCTGACATGCAGGCTATAACATTTACATTCGCCCCTTTCGCACTAGTTGACCTACCGTACTGCGCGAGCACCATACGTTGAAGTTGGTCTCGTCGATGTAGTATCGTGTTAGCGTCGTTCCCTCGCTCTGAAGCCACTGGGCATATCGGCACCGCAGCTGTTTCACGTCGGCGCGATTTCTATCTGCTGGGCTCGGGGTCAGCAGCTTCACCGAATAACCATGGCCATCGAGAAGCCGATCAATCGTCGACGTGCTCACTTCAATGTTAGACATCTCATCTTTGAGAGCTCTCTTTATTTGTTCCAGTGTGAAGGATGGGTTTCCCTGTACGATTCGTTGCAGGGCGTCCACCACGTCCGGTCCAAATTTCCTCGACGAACCACCACGTGTTTTAGCTGTGTCACGATCACTAGCGGCAATAGAACGCACGGTCTATGTATTGATTTTGAGTGTTTCGGAGAGCACTTTTAAATCACCTCCGCGCCTGTGAACATCGATTATACGGCAACGATCTACAGGAGAAACGCGAGCGTACTTTTTCTTCGTTTCATCAGGCGCCTTCCGTGGCCTTCCGGGCCGCTGAGTGTCTCGGTCTTCCATAGCAACAGTGGTCGAAGCGCGAACTTTCACTTATTCTCAGGACTGCAAAAGCGCTCACCTAACGATGACTTGGCCGGAAACTTAAAACTACGCCGTCTTGTCGCTTGCGTCGCACAACGTCGTCCTGTCGTCTGCGCGAAAGAGACTCGCCGAAAGCAGCTACGACACAATTTCGTCTGCTTCAGTTTTACTTAGAGCAATTGCTTTAATTCATAAATAACCAGCATTAAGGTATTCTAACACGAATTCAAACGTATCTTCAATTCTTGGATTCATTATTTCGTGGGATTGTCATCTGCATTGTAGAACGTCTGCACGTCGTCTGCAAGACGACGGGCAGTCATCTGCACCGTTGTCTGCACCGTCGTCTGTCGTCGTCTGCAGCGTCGTCTGCACCGTCAGATTGTCGTGTGCACCGTCGTCTGCATGACTGCCCGTCGTCATGCAGACGACGTGCAGACGTGGTGGACGCCCTGCAACCAATCGTACAGGGAAACCCATCCTTCACACTGGAACAAATAAAGAGAGCTCTCAAAGATGAGATGTCTAACATTGAAGTGAGCACATCGACGATTGATCGGCTTCTCGATGGCCATGGTTATTCGGTGAAGCTGCTGACCCCGAGCCCAGTAGATAGAAATAGCGCCGACGTGAAACAGCTGCGGTGCCGATATGCCTAGTGGCTTCAAAGCGAGGGAACTACGCTAACACGATACTACATCGACGAGACCAACTTCAACGTATGGTGCTCGCGCAGTTTCGGTAAGGCGAAACGAGGTGCTCCAGCATGCCGTTTGTCAACTAGTGCGAAAGGGGCGAATGTATATGTTATAGCCTGCATGTCAGCAAATGGCCTTCTCCACTGGACAATTGCCGACAAGGTCCACTGGGCTGTCTTCAACGACTTTCTTGCAGAAGTTTCGAGTAAAGTTTCACAGCAGGAACCAGGAATACAGGCCGTGTTCCTGTTTGACAACGCACCAGCGCACCGCCGCGCCGAACAGGCTGTACTCGCGGCAAGCGACCACACAGTCAAGTGGCTACCGCCATACTGCCCTTTCTTCAATCCGATTGAGGAGCTCTTCTCAAAGTTCAAGGCAGGTGTAAAGGGATTTCTAAGCGAGCGGAGGGATGATCTCCTCACGACACCGGAAGGGATCTCCAAGAAAGAACATCGCCGTGCTCTGCTGGTTGAGGCCGCGGGGCGCTCTATGCAGCACATCCAGCGTGTGGACTGTGCCGCTTATGATAGGCACAATTACACTTTTGTACAAGCTGCCCTCGACTGCCTTGATATTGCCACGTTCCATTTCCCAAGCTTTTGTTATCGTCCGAAAACACCACACGATTCTCAGCGCAAACCGCGCCTGCAGTTTTCGAGAGGGTTCCGGACTGTAGTAGATCATTTCGATAAGATCACGCCCACTGTGCGAATGGTACAGATTGTTCTGGAACGTACGCCGCCGCCAGCGGTAACGCTAGAACATTCGACGGCGGGAGTATAAATGCCGACGCGCTTCGCCGCTTGTCAGTTTGTTGATCGAAGGCCGACGCTCCGTTCGCCGCTATCAGTCTGAGACTGATATCTGAGCGAGACTGCTGCTGTAATTGGACTTTCTGTTTACCGGGCACAGGTTCGCCCAAATAAACCGTTAAATCCCAACAAGAAGTCTCCTGTCTTCGGCCACGTCACGACCCCGTGACATCTGGTGGAGGTGCTGCTTCGTTCATGTACCGGACGCCCCCGTCAAGCCGTGAACCCAGCCCACGTCGCGGAGAAGACACCGACGCCAACCAGGAGCAGCGAACAAGCCGCCGACAGCAAGGGCTAACACCGGAGTACGGGCTTCTACACGACAAGGCACGGAAGACCAAGGCCATGACCGCGACTCCAGCGACAATGACAACCGCAGCGTCCCAGCCCACGATGGTCATGCATCAACCCAGGGAACCACCAATTTTCCATGGGTCATCGTTCGAAGACCCGGAGTCCTGGCTAGAAACATACGACCGTGTGGCCGCCTTCAACCACTGGGACCATGACGAAAAGCTGCGTCATGTGTTCTTCTATTTGGAAGACACCGCAAGGACCTGGCTCGAAAATCGAGAGTCCACGCTCCGAACGTGGGATGTTTTCTGCGGCGCATTCCTGCAAACGTTCGCGAGCGTCGCTCGAAAACAGAGGGCCGCTGCTTTATTAGAGACCCGGGTTCAGGTACCAAATGAAAATGTCGCCATTTTCACAGAAGAAATGACCCGACTATTCCGTCACGCTGACCCAGACATGCCTGAGGAGAAAAAAGTTCGTTTCCTCATGCGAGGGGTCAAACAGCAGCTCTTCGTGGGGCTGATCAGAAACCCACCGAAAACCATCCAAGAATTTGTAGCCGAAGCGACCACTATCGAAAAGACTCTGGACATGCGCACTAGACAGTATAATCGTCGGCTGACTGCAGACTGCGCTGCTGCTCAAGCCAGTAACTCCGGAGACCTGCGTGAAACGATCCGAGCGATCGTGCGGGAAGAGCTGCGCAAGCTGTTGCCTTCGGCGCAGCCTCAAGTGGATTCAATCGCCGACATTGTGCGAGAAGAAGTTCGGCAATCGCTTCAAATTCCCCACGCACCGCTGCCCGAGCCGGAAGCTATGAGCTACGCCGCTGCACTGCGCCACAACGCTCCTCCCCGTCCACGCCAAAACGCCGCCCCATCGCACTTCCGTCGACAGACGCCACCGCCGCCACCACTCCCACCGACGTCATACCGTTCGCCAGCGGCCCAGCGCAGTGCACCGAGGAAGACTGACGTCTGGCGCACCCCTGACCATCGCCCGCTCTGCTACCACTGCGGCGAGGCCGGACACACATACCGCCGTTGCCAGTACCGACAGATGGGACTGCGTGGCTTCGCCGTCAATTCACCGCGCCCACAGCCAGGAGAACGACCACGTGACATCGCCGACTACCTGACAGGAACTCGGTGGACACCACGGAGCCCTTCGCGTTCGCCGTCGCCCAGCCGCCGCACGTCACCGCACCACCGACAATACTCTGGACCAACGCGGGGCCGATCTCCTAGCCCGTATCCGGGAAACTAAGGCCAGCAACCGGTGGAGGTGCGGTTGCTGTGCGACGAACTACCGAAGATCCTCCGACGACGACGACGCCGCGACGGAGCTTTCCGAACACAACGCCAACCAGGCAAAGCCCTGACGGCGAAAGCTCACTTACCGAAGGTGGCCTGACGACGCAACATGGAAGCAGCGGAACAAGCCGACGCAGCCGTGACCCGACGCCACGCCCTAACTGTAATGCGAGACGGCGAACTAGCGACCTCGACGTTCTTATCGACGGCCACTGTGTGACCACTCTCGTCGATACTGGAGCCGACTATATGTCATCAGTGGGTCGTTCGCCGCGAAGTTAAAGAAAGTTAGGACAGCTTGGAAAGGCCCTGAAATCCGCACAGCCGGAGGTCATCTCGTAACGCCTGCAGGAATCTGCACAGCGAGAGTCACCATTAACGGCCGTATTTATCCTACAGACTTCATAGTCCTACAGCGTTGCTCGAGAGATGTCATCCTTGGCATGGACTTCTTATGCCTCCATGGTGCTGTCATCAACCTAAAAACAAAGTCGATAACGTTATCCACAGAAGAAGCACTACCGCCGCGCACGCCGTCTGGACACCATGCCTTGAATGTGCCGGAAGAACAAGTCACCATTCCGCCTCGCTCAAGCGTCATTATTTCAGTCGGCGCTCCTGAATCACCTGACTTCAAAGGCGTCGTTGAAGGCAATCAGCATCTGTTGGTCACCCGAAATATTTGCGTCGCAAGAGGAATCGCAGAGCTGCGGGTAGGCAAAGCAACGGTTATGCTCACGAATGCTTGTACTCATTGCTCACGCAATGAGTACAAACATGTGAACAAAGGAACAACGGTCGCATACATCGAAGAAATTGTCGAAGCCACCAGTGCTTTCGCCCTCGCCGATTCTGCGGAACCTGCTCAGAGGAACCAAGCCCCTCCCATAGCTTTCGACGTCAATCCCAGACTTCCGAACGATAAGCAAGAACAGCTCAAGGCCCTGCTCCTGCAATACGAAGATTGCTTTTCGTCGTCATCGAAAATTCGGCAGACCCCAATCACGAAACATCGCATCATAACCGAAGAAAATGCCAGACCACTCCGTCAGAGTCCGTACAGGGTTTCGACGCGAGAACGTGAGGCCATGAAGAGACAAGCTGATGAAATGCGGCGGGATGACATTATCCAGCCGTCCAAGAGCCCATGGGCATCCCCCGTGGTGTTAGTGAAGAAAAAGGATGGGACCCTACGTTTCTGCGTCGATTATCGCCGCTCGAACAAAATCACAAGAAAGGATGTGTATCCTCTCCCACGAATAGACGACGCACTTGATCGGCTCCATAACGCCAAGTACTTTTCGTCAATGGACCTCAAGACTGGCTATTGGCAAATCGAAGTCGACGAAAGAGACCGAGAGAAGACGGCGTTTATAACACCGGACGGCCTCTTCGAGTTTAAGGTGATGCCCTTCGGCCTTTGCTCAGCGCCTGCAACTTTTCAACGCGTTATGGATACAGTACTGGCAGGATTGAAGTGGCAGACTTGCCTTGTGTACTTGGACGACGTCGTCGTGTTTTCCTCGAGTTTCGACGAGCATCTTCGGCGCCTTGAAGCTGTACTTCAAGCCATAAAGACGTCCGCACTCACACTGAAGCCAGAAAAGTGCAGATTTGCGTATGAGGAGCTCTTGTTTCTGGGGCACGTTATCAGCAAGTCTGGAGTTCGTCCCGATCCACGGAAAACAGCCGCCATCGCTGACTTCCCGCCGCCCACTGACAAGAAAGCCGTGCGCCGGTTTTTGGGCCTGTGCGCCTATTATAGGCGGTTCGTGAAAAACTTCGCCCGCATCGCCGATCCTCTCACTAACCTTACCAAGGCCGACGTGGAGTTCAAGTGGGAAACGCCACAGGAACACGCTTTCCAGGAGCTTAAACATCGCCTACAGACGCCTCCGTTACTTGACCATTTCGACGAATTCGCCGAGACAGAAATACATACTGACGCAAGCAGCGTAGGTCTTGGCGCCGTTCTTGTGCAGAAGGCTGACGAACTTGAAAGGGTTGTTAGTTACGCCAGCCAATCGCTATCCAAAGCAGAAGCAAATTATTCCACAACAGAAAAGGAGTGCCTCGCCATCATCTGGGCTACGTCGAAATTTCGCCCCTACCTCTATGGCAGGCCCTTCAAAGTTGTGAGCGACCACCACGCCTTGTGTAGGCTAGCCACTTTGAAGGACCCTTCAGGTCGCCTCGCACGATGGAGCCTGAGACTTCAAGATTATGACATTACTGTCATTTACAAGTCCGGCAAAAAACACTCCGACGCCGACTGTCTCTCTCGTGCGCCTGTCGACCAACCGCTACCCGACGACCCGGATGACGACTACTTCTTGGGAACGATAACTACCGACGACTTCGCTGAACGACAGCGGACCGACCCGGAACTTAAGGCCCTAACAGAATACCTCGAAGGCAGGACCGCCGAAGTGCCGAAGGTATTCAAGCGCGCACTTGCGTCGTTTTTTCTACGAAATGGTCTTCTACAAAAGAAAAACTTTTGACCGCTTCGGGCTAAGTACCTCCTTGTGGTGCCTTCAGCTCTGCGACCAGAACTCCTGCAGGCCCTGCAAGACGATCCGACGGCAGGGCACCTCGGTGTCTCTCGCACGCTCGCGAGGATACAAGAAAGGTACTACTGGCCGCGTCTTACCACCGACGTCACTCGTTATGTGAGGACATGCCGGGACTGTCAGCGACGCAAGACACCGCCGATAAGGCCAGCGGGACTTCTGCAGCCAATTGATCCACCTTGCCGACCTTTCCAGCAGATTGGTATGGACCTACTGGGGCCGTTCCCGACGTCGGCTTTCGGAAACAAGTGGATCGTGGTAGCTACCGACTACCTCACCCGCTACGCCGGAACAAAAGCCCTGCCAAAAGGCAGTGCATCCGAGGTAGCTAAGTTCTTCGTCGAAAATATCGTCCTACGTCACGGTGCCCCGGAGGTCCTTATCACCGACAGAGGAACGGCATTCACTGCCGACTTAACTCAAGCGATCTTGGCATACAGCCAAACAAACCACCGCCGGACGACAGCGTACCACCCACAGACCAACGGCCTCACCGAGCGGCTTAACAAGACGATCGCCGACATGCTGTCAATGTACGTCGATGTCGAACACAAGACGTGAGACGCCATTCTTCCGTTTGTGACCTTCGCATACAACACGGCGGTGCAGGAGACGACGCAGATATCTCCATACAAATTGGTCTACGGAAGGATCCCGGCAACGACGCTCGATGCCATGTTACCCAACGTCACCGACGAAGAAAACCTCGATGTCAGCGAGTACCTTCATCGCGCCGAAGAAGCCCGACAACTTGCGTGGCTCCGTATCAAGAATCAACAGACGACCGACAGCCACCGTTACAACCTTCGACGACGCTTCGTGGAATACCAGCCCGGTGAACGTGTTTGGGTGTGGACGCCGATACGCCGACGTGGACTAAATGAAAAGCTTCTGCGACGGTACTTCGGACCGTACAGGGTGGTTCGACGTCTCGGCCCACTTGATTACGAGGTTGTCCCCGACGGCATCACGAACTCTCAACGACGCCGATCGCGACCTGAAATCGTCCATGTCGCACGCCTAAAGCCGTTTCATGCGCGTTAACAAACTGAAACAGTGCTTTTTTGTATTATTGTTGTATTGTAATTTATTCATTGTACTTTCTTGCATTATTATTGTACCTTCATCTTTAGTTAAAGCATCGAGACGATGCCTTTTTTCAGAGGGGGGCAATGCCACGTTCCATTTCCCAAGCTTTTGTTATCGTCCCAAAACACCACACGATTCTCAGCGCAAACCGCGCCTGCAGTTTTCGAGAGGGTTCCGGACTGTAGTATATCATTTCGATAAGATCACGCCCACTGTGCGAATGGTACAGATTGTTATGGAACGTATGCCGCCGCCAGCGGTAGCGCTAGAACATTCGACGGCGGGAGTATAAATGCCGACGCGCTTCGCCGCTTGTCAGTTGTTGATCGAAGGCCGACGCTCCGTTCGCCGCTATCAGTCTGAGACTGCTATCTGTGCGAGACTGCTGCAGTAATTGGACTTTCTGTTTACCGGGCACAGGTTCGCCCAAATAAACAGTTAAATCCCAACAAGAAGTCTCCTGTCTTCGGCCACGTCACGACCCCGTGACAATATGTAGAACACTGCTCAGCAGCACATCTATGGGTGCGTGTTTATGAAAATTGCTTTGCCTGTATAATAATAAATTTTGTTTCTCACGGACTTGCCCCAGCTCACTTTCATCACCCATTTCATAACCAATTTGACGAGCTCGACGTTATCAGAACAACAATTTTTTTCTTGAGTTACGGTAGATGTTTTAAATGGGCATCATCTTTGCTTCGGCGTTGCGAAAACATGTCAGGTAGGTCGTAACTATAGAGGCCAGCTCTATAGGCACTGAAAAACCGGGATTTAGGCACCAATAATAGGTGGCCAAAACACTCTTTCACGCTTCCAAAATTGTGAATATATTCAGAATAATCTTTGACAAAACTCAAATTTTCCAATAACAGGTGTGGTATCTGTCTCTACGACATGAAAGCAAGCAAAAATGTTCTAGTTTATAATTGTACAAACGGGTAATGATTTAGCATAAACATGCGTTTTTCCGCGGGGTTCGCAGCATACGGTCTCTCCATTTCTAGTTCAGCATGGTCAGTTAAGTGTGCACCATCGTAGAAATATGCTTCTGGGTCTCTTTCTGTGTGCCATAGCTAAGAAGGGCTATACATGCGCAAATAGTCAGAGTGCCAGGCGCCAGAAGGATTTTTTTTTGCGGCGTATTAACTTGGCCTAACCACACAGGCTCAATTTTTCCTCTGTCTGTGAACACTTTAAGGGTCGTTACACAAACTTAAGAGTTTTGAGAAGCGTAAAGGAATGAATGCACTGAGCGCTCAAGATCTCATTTACCAAGATTTCCAGTACTACGCATTGCATAATGAGGTGATAGGCCAAACTGAACACGGCTTCACCTTCATCTCATGGGCGTGCGCCCCAACATGGTGAAGGTGATGGAATGGTCCTGCCTATGTCAAAGTAGTACGTGGCACTGCGAGAACTATTTGAGACAACGTGTGTAAATTGTACAAACTGTTGCCTAAATAGAAGCATGAAAGTTTACAAAAATGTTAGAACACACAGGCGAAATCTATTCGCCTTATTTATTTAATTTCATATCGAGAGAGACGCGAGACTAAGGTGCCTCCATTTTGTTTGCGTTGGTGTTCTCGCAGTTTGCGCATTGTGTCGGGGCCAGCATTCACAACGCTGGGCGTGGTTTTGGTGTATCGTCCCAAGCAGAAGATGCAGCGGTGTGACGCTGTGTATCGGGGTAAGGATACGTTATCCAAGCCAGCCTCTCCAAACGTGCGCGCAGATAGGGATCCATCCCACAAAAACTCGCAGTACAATACAAAAGAACATCAAGACGGCAGAACACCGCTTGCACGCACGGGCTGACATGGGCATCTCATGCGAGTGTAGGTTACGCGCGCATGACGTGCTCATGCACGTCGTGTGATGCTCCAGCTCCGAGTGAATTTCATACCAATAGCGGGGAAGGAATTGGACTTACGAAGTCTTCTTAGAGTTAGTGGCGAAGGTTTCAAGCTCACCTCCTGAGATTATGCTTTCGCCGCTTCTAATGATCAAATTAAAATTTCTAGTGACACAAACCTTTTCATTGGGCAGGCAACATTTTCCACTGCCTAAATAAATATTTTCAGGTGACCCAGTGAAGCACCACATGTAAATGACAAACAAAAAACAAAAACTACAAAGACATTGCTTTTTTTATCTGCACACTACTTCCTTACTTCCCCTGATGATTCTCCAAAATTTCGCATTCATTCTTCATCTTCCTGCCGCTGCAGAGAGGCACCTCCTGCTCCCTACGCATCTGAGCGCACACTGGAAAGAGGCTGAGCAGACGACGCGACATGGATGGTATACATGTGTAGAGGCTAGTTTACCTCCCTCTTGGCTAAAATGCCTTCTGAGTTTGACAGTTCTAAACGTAACTCGTGAAATAAAGAGTAGTTTGCACCACACAGTGTCCCGAAACCTATATTTTGCCCGGTAACATGAATACCGGGCTCAGTGGTACTTGAAAGCAAAATTTCATGTTAAATGGCGTTTATATAGGCATCGATTTTGAAAACAGACATTTACAGGCACCTATACAAATTGAGGCTACAACGCCCGAAATAGGTATATATAGGCACTATAAAAGCACTATAAAAGCTCTCCTCGCCCTCTAATTTGTGCTCACGTGTCAAAATGACACGATATGAGCACAAAAAACGAAACAGGCGTTTGCATATAATTCGGCTATAGTCATAACACTGTATATCCTTAATCAAGCATAAGACGCACGCTCTGCCTGCTCCAAAGCTTGCTACAAAAAGATTTGTCTACCACTCCTTCGGCTCAACAATTATTTCATCTGGTTATCCTGTGAAACAAATCCGTTGTAATAGAGGGCAGTCCCCATACTTGAGATACACACTATTGCTATTTGCAACTGGCCATTTGCTGATGCGCCATTCAATGTTGTGCCTGACTCGTGCCCTCCTTTCTACATTCTACGCCACGCCGTTTCTTATAGGTTAGTGTGCTTGGAATAAGCGTGCCTGTTTAGTGTAGAACGCCTGTCCGTTCACAGTATTGCGGCCTGGCTGCCCGCATTTTCAAGGCATTCTACGAAACACGAGAAGCAACAAAAAAGACGCGTACATCTACCCACACGACGAGCTGGAGTAAACGTGTCGCAGGGAGGTGAGGGTATCGGTTCAATGTTGAGTAATTGAGTGTGGTTTGTAAAATGCTTAATTGTCATCTCGACTTTATTACTTCTATTTATTGAATGAAGGAGAAGCGCTGCCCTCAACGAGCGATGTGACACTGTTGTTGGGTTGTACCACACTGCTGCTTGAAGGTACTGTTGCTTCAATCGCATCTACACGAGTCAAGAAAAGCGTCACGTCAAACAAAAGCCATGTAAAGACGCCTTTGACTAAATTCGAAACGCGCGATCTGGTGCCTTTGATACCGGTTAGCTGGTGAACGGCTGTGCAGCGCGAGAAGTTAGTTTTTTACTAGCAGACGCTGCCGGCAACGGCCTTCATGTTAATGTTCTCTCAATGACGTTTCGTTTGATATTCGTGAAAGCACGTTAGAGAGTGCTTGCATGACTGTTAGTCATGATGACCTCACGTGAGTCAATAGTGATCAAGTCGGTTGGCCAAGTCATAAGTATAACATTATTGCTCTCTCACAGACGTTTCGTTCGATGTGCATGAAAACAGGTTAGGACAGCGCGTGCGTGTGTGATAGACGTGATGACGTCACATGAGTCACTAGTATTCACGTCGCTAGGCCTAGTGAGAGCATTCAAGTTATTACTCTCTCTAAGACGTTTCGTTTGATATACATGAAGGCAGGTTACAGCGTGCTTACGTGGGTGTCAGGCAAGATGACGTCACGCCAGTCACTAGTGATGACGTCACTGGGCCTTGTGACAGCGTTAAAGTTATTACTCTCTCAAAGACATTTTGTTTGATATGCATGAAGACAGGTTTGGACACTGCGTGTGCGTGTGATAGGCGTGATGACGTCACGCCAGTCACTAGTGATGACGTCACTGGGCCTTGTGACAGCGTTCAAGTTATTACTATCTCAAAGACATTTCGTTTGATATGCATGAAGACAGGATTGGACACTGCGTGCGTGTGTGCTAGGCGTGATGACGTTACGCCAGTCACTAGTGATGACGTCACTGGGCCTTGTGACAGCGTTCAAGTTATTACTCTCTCAAAAACATTTCGTTTGATATGCATGAAGACAGGTTTGGACACTGCGTGTGCGTGTGATAGGCGTAATGGCGTCACGTGAGTCACTAGTGATGACGTCATGCGGCCTAGTGCCAGCATTCAAGTTATTACTCTCTCTAAGACGTTTCGTTTGATATACATGAAGGCACGTTACATAGTGCTTGCGTGCGTGTGAGGCATGATGACGTCACGCCAGTCACTAATGATGCCGTCACTGGGCCTTGTGACAGCGTTCAAGTTATTACTCTCTCTAAGACGTTTCGTTTGATATACATGAAGGCAGGTTACAGAGTGCTTGCGGGGGTGTCAGGCATGATGACGTCACGTCAGTCACTAGTGATGACGTCACTGGGCCTTGTGACAGCGTTCAAGTTATTACTCTCTCAAAGACATTTTGTTTGATATGCATGAAGACAGCTTTGGACACTGCATGCGTGGGTGTCAGGCGTGATGACGTCACGCCAGTCACTAGTGATGACGTCACTGGGCCTTGTGACAGCATTCAAGTTATTACTCTCTCAAAGACATTTCGTTTGATATGCATGAAGACAGGTTTCGACACCGCGTGCGTGGGTGTCAGGCATGATGACGTCACGCCAGTCACTAGTGATGACGTCACTGGGCCTTGTGACAGCGTTCAAGTTATTACTCTCTCAAAGACATTTCGTTTGATATGCATGAAGACAGGTTTGGACACCGCGTGCGTGGGTGTCAGGCATGATGACGTCACGCTAGTCACTAGTGATGACGTCACGCTAGTCACGCTAGTCACTGGGCCTTGTGACAGCGTTCAAGTTATCACTCTCTCAAAGACATTTCGTTTCATATGTGTGAAGACAGGATTGGACACGGCGTGCGTATGTGATAGGCGTGATGACGTCACGCCAGTCACTAGTGATGACGTGACGCGGCCTAGTGCCAGCATTCAAGTTATTACTCTCTCTAAGACGTTTCTTGTGATATACATGAAGGCAGGTTACAGAGTGCTTGCGTTGGTATCAGGCATGATGACGTCACGCCAGTCACTAGTGATGACGTCACTGGGCCTTGTGACAGCGTTCAAGTCATTACTCTCTCAAACACGTTTAATTTGATATGTATGAACTCAGGTTAGACGCTGCGTGCGTGGGTGTCAAACGCGATGACGTCACACGAGTCACTAGTGATCCCGTCACTCTGCCGATTGACAGCGTTCAATTTATTAGCCTCTCGAAGACGTTTCGTTTGGTATACATGATGGCAGGTTAGACATTGCGTGCGTGGGTGATAGGCGTAATGACGTCACCTAAATCACAAGTGATCAAGTCAGTTGGCCGAGTGATAGGTACCACGTTATTGCTCTCTCAAAGACGTTTCGTTTGGTATGCATGTCGGCAGGCGAGTAAATTACGTGTGTGGGTGATATTTGTGATGACGTCCCCCGAGGAACTGGTTATCAGGTGACTTGGCCGAGTTTTAGGTATGAAAATCCGGCCCTTTCTAAGACGTTTTATTTGATATGCATGACGGAAGGTTAAGACAGTGTGTGCGTGGGTGATATGCGTGAGGACGTCACCTAAGTCACTCGTGATGAGATCATTGGCCTGGTTAATAATTATCAAGTTATTACTGTGTGGACGGCTTTTCCTTTGATATGCATGTCGAAGGTGTGAATAGTGCTTACGCTGGTGATAGGCGAGATAATGTCGCTTGAGTCACATTGTGTCACGAGTGACTCATTCATGGTTTTTCCCTGTTTATTCACTCCAAAGCTATTCACTCCACGCATTCCCGAAAATTCTGGGTCGTTTTGAAGTCACAATGTCATCAGGATTAAATTCACTGGCGTCCGGATTAAATCGGCTGGCGGTTGGATTAATTTCAGTGGCACTTGGATTAAAATGAATGGCACCTGGATTAATTTCAGTGGCGGCTGGATTAAATTGACTGGCGCCTAGATTAATTTGGCTGGCGCTTGGATTAAATTGAGCGGGAAAACCTGTAGACCGTTACTTTAAGACGGGAAACAACGCCCAACACCCCGATTACGATGGAGTCGCTAATGAAAAATTGAGTGCAGACTTCGGTGAGGTGGAAATTCGGGCAGTCCTTTTCAAACTTAACTGCTGTTCTGCACCAGGACCAGACGGGGTTACCAACAAAGCTCCCCGAAACTGAGACAATGATTCAATCTCCCGATTGGTAGCCTACATCAACGAGTGCTGGAGAGACGGCTCCCTTCCCGAAGCGTGGAAAACAGCTCGAGTTGTCATGATACCTAAACCAGGCAAGCCAATTGCGCTCGATAATCTGTGGCCGATTTTGCTTAGGTCTTGTGTAGGAGAAGTCATGGAGCACGCAGTTGTCATTAGAGTAACCGACTTTCTCGAAGACCGTGACGCATTCCCGCACATCATGCTGGGATTCCGCCACGATCTCTTCGCACAGGATGCACTGCTTCAGCTAATGCACCACTGTGTTGACGACACTACGAGCTTCACCAAGGCGATTCTTGATCTGGATATTAAAAATGCCATTGATACCGTCAAACACCAATCAATACAAAATCAAGTTAAAGCATTATGTCTACGTTGAAAAATGTGCAAATACATACGTGATTTTTTTGCAAGCAGGCGCGCAAGTGTCGTCATTGCCGACCAAGAGTCTCAAGATTTTGCGATCAGTTCAACGGGCACGCCGCGATTCTCCATAATATCATCATTACTTTTTATTTATTGCTATTGTGGCTACAAGAGAAATGATTGGAAATGTCCGGTTTTACCCCAGTATATACGTGGACGACATCACCCTCTGGGTTCCCGGAAGAGGTTGTGACAAACACGTAGAGAGAATGCTGCACGCGGGACAAAGTTCAGGTGTACTTGCAAGGAACGGGTCTCGAGTATTCATCAACCAAGTCCGAACATTTAATCTACAATCCCAAATGTAGAGGCAGCGAAACCCCCAGTGGCGACCCAATACGCGTTCTGTTGGCTGACGGCACTCCCATACCACACGTACACAGAATTTGAATTCTGGGTTTACACATACAGGCAAATGGCCATAATGGTGAGACTGTGCGCCGACTCCGTCGTTCAGTGGACGACGCGATCAGACATTTGCGTTGTATCACGAATAGATGTAACGGTCTGCGCGAACACTGCGCGATCCTCGTGCAGGCCTATGTGATAAGCCGAATAACATACGTTGCCCCTTACCTCAAGTGGATAGGCTCAGAAAAAAAAAACGAAAAATCAACTGCATGATACGAAAGGCTTTTAAGAGAGCTATCAGCCTCCCGATCAACGCGAGCACCTAAAGATTTCTAGAGCTAAGACTTCACAACTCACTCGACGAGTTAATTGATGGCCATGACGTTGCGCAATACGAACGCTTAACCAAATCAAAGACGGGTAGACACATCTTTGAGTCGCTAGGCATCACATATCACGCTCAGCAAGGAGAAATGGTGGAGGTCTCTGCTTCAGTCCGCGACCGCTTGATCGTTCCGCCAATTTCTAGGACTATGCACCCCACGCACCACATCGGGCGGTGTAACGAGCGTGCTAGACAGCTTTAAAAGAAGTTTGGTAACAGTATGGACGTGGTAGATGTCGTGAGATATGGAGAAGGGAGAAGAGCCCGCGCAATTGTGGTCGTTGACCATCAGGGCAAATGCCTCGCGTGCGCCACGGTGACGACAGGACACACGGAGGCGGCCGAAGAAGCCGCGATAGCCTTAGCGCTGGTCGCATGCAGAGATTGTGATTAGCGATTCACAGATTCACAGGCAGCCGTCCGCAGTTTCGCGCGCGGCCGTTTCTCACGGGAAGCGGCGCGCATCTTTTAAATGACGTAAATGGCGACTCGACGTCGCCCTCAGAACCTCAAATTTTAACGTTTTTCTCCTATGGGCCCCGGCACACACCAGCAATTCACTCGCGGGGAACGAGGCGGCCGACGCCGCGGCTTGAAGTCTACTCGCCGAGCAGCGGCTCAGTACATGGCTGCCGCCTCCGACTCCGACTCTGAGAGTGGGGCGATGCATCTGCTGGATCAAGACACTTTGATAGGCACGCAGCAACAAGATTCAGAATGGTCATGGTGTGATCGTCTTACAAAGTTCCGTGACATCACACAACACTACATAGGCTTGAAAGGCGTAGGTTTCCGCCACCGCACGAGAAATAAACAGGCGCGATACCGTAATCTTTCGCTTACTCCAAACCCACTCCTACTCTAGCACGGTCGTTCTACACCAACTCTACCCGAACCTATACCCCACCGATATGTGTAAAGCGTGCAGGCATAGAGCAACGCTGAGCCACATTCTCTGGGAATGTGCCGGCGACGAAAGCCGTGAAAATGCCACCAATCGCGACGATGCACCTGTAGCGGCCGTCAATACCGAATCACAGGGCGCCTCGAGCTGACTCGTTCCTGCCGCCGCCCAGGCTGCGGGAGCCGCGGGGGACCTCCTTCGTCGGCGTCGCGGGGAGGCGGCCCTCAAAAGCCCAGCTCAATGACCAACTCTGGGCCGTCCGGCTGGCCGGGGATGCCGCCTGAGGCCAGGGACTACGAGCCGCCACCTAAAGCCACCGAGACCAAATTGCCGGCCCATCTGTTCAAATAAAGTCTTTTCTTTCTCTCAGATAGCTGTATAAAAGAAGCTTCTCTCGTGTACGAAAGAGTAATTTGAAACTCAAGTTTTAAGATTTCTCAAGTCCTAGTCATGTGTGGTTAACATACTACATTAACAGACCTACAGGATGGCTGAAGACCTGCTCTTCCATAGCAGTATTTTTTAGCGTTTCATAATTTGGAACAAGTGAAACACTAAAATGGCGCTATAATAACCGGAAAACATATGACGATTGTAAACAGTGGATAGGCGTTCAGAAGCACATCTTCACCGGATTTGGGACCGCTAATCCCTTTGGACATGCTCGTCTTTCACCTAGAGGAATTTACATTGGCAATGCGCCGCCTCCACCGCGGATCGGCGCCCGGAAGTGACGGTTTAACGATTGAATTTTATAATGCATATTGGGACGTAATAGGACCCACCTTGTTTGAGGTTTTGAATGTTTTCACGAGCAGGCACACGCTGCCCCCGTCGTTTTAGAACGGCTGAATTATTCTGCTTCCAAAAACGCAAGAAAACTTAAAGGACCCACGCAATTGGCGTCCAGTCACATTGTTAGGCAACGATTATAAAATGTTAACCACTGTCTTAACCCTGCCCCTACAGGGAGTCATGCCGTCCCTCATCAAGTCCTGGCAGTCCTGCTCTGTTGTGGGACGTAATGTCCAAACCCTGAACATGTTGAACAGAGATATAATAGACTACACGAGACAGCGACAACGAAGGGGTGGCTTACATCCCTTGACCAGGCACAGGCATTTGATAGGGTAGAACATAAATACATTTTTGCCACTCTGTTGGCATTCGGTTTTCCTAGACAGTTCGTGTACCTCATCATGGAACTGTATAATGATATTCATAGTGACTTAACCATAAATAATGAAACAGTTGCTTCCTTTCCGGTAACTCGTGGCGTGCGACAGGGCTGCCCCCTTTCCCCCCTGTTGTTCGCGCTGACAGTTGAACCTTTCCTTGTCCAGGTAGAAAGACACCCGAGTGTCCTAGGGTTGCAGAACCCAGGTAGCGGTTCACTTAAGGTATCTGCCTATGCAGACGACATCACGATATATCACAGGGACGAAGACAGCCTCGTTGCCGTCCTTCAACTTTTCACAACCTATGCAGAGCTATCCGGCGCAAAACTTAACTTGCATAAATGCAAGTTTTTATGTCTTCATGCATCCCTGGTAACGTGTCTACACGGCATCTCTGTCGTAGACAATGTAACTATCCTAGGAGTAAATTACAGGGCCACTGGCGTAACCAACCAAAGTTGGGAGGAGGAGGTGAAGACACTTAAACAGGAAATAACCAGGGCACTTGAATTTAACTTTCCGTACTACGTACGTCGATATCTACTCATGGGCGTTTTTACTGGGCGCCTGTGGTTTTTGACAAACTCTGCAGTCATTCCGTACAGGATCGCGAGTAAGGTCAAGTCCCAAATAATTAGGTTTTTCTGGAATTCCAAAATGGCCTTCGTTAAATACGAGCAGTTGGGGTTGCCTCGCGAGAAGGGCGGATGGAACATCCCTTCGGTGGTCGCTCTCGCGGACACGTATGCTTTGAAGACGACCCTTAAGGTCCTGCAACTTCAGGAGGAACACCCCGCCAGGAAACTGGCAACATATTTTTTGAGAGTGCAGGGTCGTTTGTTCCTGCAGACGCAACCCGCGGGGCCTAAGGCAATCAACCCGACGCCTTTCTATAGGCATGTCGTAGGAATTTAAAAGCGTATAGCCGCAATAAATCTAGACACCCCAATCTTGGAGGTGCGTAACACGAAGCTCACTCAAGAGCTGCTTGTAAACTCACGCTGCGAGGTCAAAAACCCAGGTTTTCCGTGGGTGTTGCAGCAACAAGATTCAGAATGGTCATGGTGTGATCGTCTTACAACATTCCGTGACATCACACAACACTATATAGGCTCGAAAGGCGTAGGTTTCTGCCACCGTACGAGAAATAAACAGGCGCGATGCCGTAATCTTTCGCTTACTCCGAACACACTCCTACCCTAGCACGGTCGTTCGACACCACCTCTACCCGAACCTATACCCCACCGATATGTGTAAAGTTTGCAGGCACAAAGCAACGCTGAGCCACATGCTCTGGGAATGTGCCTGCGACGGCAGCCGTGAAAATGCCACCAATCGCGACGATGCACCTGTAGCGGCCGTCAATACCGAATCACAGGGCGCCTCGAGCTGACTCGTTCCTGCCGCCGCCCAGGCTGCGGGAGCCGCGGGGAACCTCCTTCGTCGGCGTCGCGGGGAGGCGGCCCTCAAAAGCCCAGAGCTCAATGACCAACTCTGGGCCGTCCGGCTGGCCGGGGATGCCGCCTGAGGCCAGGGACTACGAGCCGCCACCTAAAGCCACCGAGACCAAATTGCCGGCCCATCTGTTCAAATAAAGTCTTTTCTTTCTCTCAGATAGCTGTATAAAAGAAGCTTCTCTCGTGTACGAAAGAGTAATTTGAAACTCAAGTTTTAAGATTTCTCAAGTCCTAGTCATGTGTGGTTAACATACTACATTAACAGACCTACAGGATGGCTGAAGACCTGCTCTTCCATAGCAGTATTTTTTAGCGTTTCATAATTTGGAACAAGTGAAACACTAAAATGTCGCTATAATAACCGGAAAACATATGACGTTTGTGAACAGTGGATATGCGTTTAGCACCTCTTCTTCGCCGGATTCGGGACCGCTAAGCTCTTTGTAAACGAGCGGTGATACCCACGGGACGGCGCAATGCTCTCCAATTGGAGAGTACTTAGTACTCTGAATCGTTAACCACTCTTTCTAACCTCACCCACGGGACGGTGTATGCTCTCCCATAGTAGAGTACATAGTACTCTAAATCGTTATATCTTTTTTTTCTAAACAACTACGAATGTGCTCTGTCTGGACAGCTGTCTGCTCTCCCATAGTAGAGTACTACGAAGTAACATAGTAAACGTAAAGAGTGGACACGCACATTAAGCCATGCGGCCCACATGACTGCAAGCAATCCTAGCGGCCGGCATTTAACTATCGTAAGGTTCCTTGTCCTGCCTTGCCATCGAACCGCAGTGGTTTCAGTTTCGGTTTGAGCATTCTGGTGTGAAGGTCGGGTGTTTCTTCTTTTACATGCGAAGCATTTCTTAGCGAACTTCGCCAACTTTGAGCGTATTCATCTATCTAGCCACTTAAGTTTGGGTGCTCTCGTGGTCACCCCCTTAAACTGTCGTGAACCAAAATTAGCATGGGTGGGTAAGACGGTTTGACGAATATCACGCGCTGAATATGACGCGATTCAATACATGAATAATGTCACAATCCCGTCACGTACGTCGTCAAACACGGGCCGCCAGACAGTGGCACATACCGAAATGGGCCGCTGGTATGCGCGTATGTGCCACATGTGATTGACACTTCATATCTACCTAGGAATGACGAGAACCAATGCACCTGGGCAATTTTTTTCCCCGCCGCGGTGGTCTAGTGGCTAAGGCAATCGGCAACTGACCCACAGGGCTCGGATTCGAATCCCGGCTGCGGCGGCTGCATTTCCGATGGAGGCGAAAATGTTGTAGGCCCGTGTGCTCAGATTTGGGTG